>NW_026000240.1:5662957-5747714 GCF_001458135.2 Marmota marmota marmota
TAGGATGGGGGAGGAGGGAGGGAGGAGGAGGAGGGAGGGGAGGGGGGATAGGAAGGGCAGCAGAATACAGCAGACACTAGTATGGCAGTATGTATAAACGTGGCTGTATATATAATCAGCTCAATATATTGAAGTGCTCCTTACACCTTTTAAAAAATAAATATTATGTCATTGTATAAACCATAAGTAAATAATGCTCTTTAGGATGAAGTAAAAAAAAAAAAAGGTATGTTCGAGGGGCTGGGGTTTTGGCTTAGTGGTAAGCCCTTGCCTAGCATGTATGAAGCACTGGGTTCGATTCTCAGCACCACATAAAAAGAAAGAAAGAAAGAAAGAATTGTCCATCTATAACAAAAAAAAAAATTTTTTTTAAGTGTGTTCTCTTACTTTACAGTTCCCCAATTTGAAACTGCTTGTAGTTATGTGGAAGCTACACTTGAAGAATTTCTGACCTGGAACTGTGACCAGTCTAATGATTCTGGACCATTTAAAGATTATGATCATTCTAAATTCTGGGCTTATGCTGACTACAAATATTTTGTTAGTCTATTTGAAGACAAGACAGATATTTTCCAGGTAGGTAATACATTCCTTTTCATCTTGGTAAGAAATTACTCTTGAATGGGAACCATCAAAAATACAAATTATTTAGTAATAAATGCAGGAAAGGATGTGGAGGAAAAGGAACACTCATATGCTGTTGTGGGATTACAAATTAGTACAACCACCATGGAAATCAGTATGGAGGTTCCTCAAAAGACTAGCAATGGAACCACCGTATGATCCAACTGTACCTAGGGATTTATCCTAAAAACAATTACTCATCAGACTATAGCGATACATGCATACCCATGTTTATACACAATCACCAAATTATGGAACCAGCCTGGGTGTCTATCAGCAGATGAATGGATAAATAAAATGTGGTATATGTACACAGTGGAGTTTTATTCAGCCACAAAGAAGAATAAAATTATGTCATCTACATGAAAATGGGTAGAACTTGAAAGCATTATGTTAAGTGAAATAACCCAGACCCAGAAAGTTAAGAGTGGCTAGGGAGAAAAAAGGTAGAAGGTAGTCTCATGAAAATGGAAGGTAGATCAGTAGAATAGAGGAGAGGACCAGAGGGATGAAGGAGGTGTGGGGAAGGAGAGGTTCTAGGGAATGAAGTTGTCCAATTTATATTGTTATATTATGTGCGTGTATGAATATATAATAATGAATCCCACTATTACACATAATTATAGGGCACCAGTTAAAAAAAATTAGAAAGAATGTGCTTTACTAAAAGATCCTAAATTACAATCTTCCTGGTATTTTCTACCTTAACTGCCTTTTTGTCTCATAAATAGTGACTGTGAGGCTGGAGCATTTTACCCAATAAAGCCAAAAGGTCTACTCAAAAGAAGTGTGTTTGATTGACGCAGATCAGCAGGCTTCTGTTTTCCTACTCATTAAACTTGCTACGCACCCCTCCTTTGCCTTTGAGTGGTACTGAGTAGCTTAGAGTATACTAGAAAATACCTGTGTTTAAAACTTCGTCTGCTGCTGACCTACATGGAAGTTCTTGTTCCATCAAAGAGGCAGGTAGAGATATAATGCTTCTCCCAGGAAGCATTTATGTCACTCTGCCATGCTGTCTGCTCTGGGGTTTAGTACAGCTAATTTTTCTCTGATGGTTTATGGCCTGAGACAGAAAATTTTAGGCTCCTGGTATTTGGTAGTAGAAGACCTGCAAAAAATGTGCAGAATATGGAAGTTCATTGGTGTGTGTTGACATAACTGTCAACAGTTTGCAGACTACCATATCCTCTTTTCTTTTACATGACTTCTACCTCAAAATGCCAGTTTGTTTTGTGGGGTAATTTTGCAAACTCCCAGGTTTGGTTTCTGTCTTGTCTTAGGTGTAGGGCAAGGGTGAGTGCGTTCCCAGGGAGCCTGTTTGGATGGCTCTGCCTTGCCCATAATCAGGCCACAGCTCCAGAGTTCCTCACACTGCTCTTAGTTTTGTATAGAGACAAGTATACAAAAACCCTCAGCACTGCAGGCTCTTCCCCCTGCTCCTCCCCTCCCACCTGTTACCACCACCCCTCTGGCCTTTCTCTCGTGCAGGATGATTATTCTTTGGTTCCAGAGCCAAAGAATTTTTTCCATTCAACCTACATTTTCATTTTTCTCTTTGCATCAAGGTATTTACATAGTTATTATAATTCAACTAATATTTTGCAGCTTTCCTTTATTAACTTTTAAAAATGTTTGCTTGAATAATTTTACTTTTTGGGGGGGAGGGTATTGAGGATTGAACTCAGGGGCATTTAACCACTGAGCCATATCCCAAGCCCTATTTTGTATTTTATTTAGAGACAGGGTCTCACTGACTTGCTAGTGCCTTGCTTTTACTGAGGCTGGCTTTGAACACACGATCCTCCTGCTTTGGCTTCTTGAGCTGCTGGGATTATAGGCATATGCCAGTGCACCCAGCTAATTTTACTTTTTATTGAAAACTATATCACCTTGCTCCATAATTGTTAGTTGAGGGTGTATCTTTATTCTTGTAGCCATGAAATAAATGCTTGATTTATTTGTTTGTCTGTCCGGTGTTTTTTGGGTTTTTTTTTCTCTTCTAGAAATGGGGTCTCTCTGTGTTGCTTAGCCTGGCCTCCAACTCCTGGGCTCAAGCCATCTCCCACTGCAGTCTCCCAGCACCATAGGTGTGCTCTCTCACACCATCCTAAGTGCTTAAATTTGAAAATATTCATTAAACATTTCTGAATCCAAAGTCCATACCAAATCTATTTACTTATTTTTAAATAATTTTGAAATAGATGTTTTCTCTCTTAACCTCAGATCACATTATAGATCTTTAATCCCGGAAATTAAAGATTTCCTAATTAGCTTTTAGAGTACTTTGTTATATTTCTCATATCCCCAGCAACTCTGTAGAATTGAACAAGTGCCTTCTTACTCCAAATTTCAAGTAAAACATCATGGGAATATAATGTTTATCAAGTACTTATCTTTGATACCTTTCTAAACTTTTCAGAACACCTTACTTTAAAAAAAAAAAAAAATTTCCTGTAGTTGTAGATGGACAGCATGCCTTTATTTTATTTGTTTATTTTTGTATGTGGTGCTAAGGATCAAACCCAGTGCCTTACCCATGCTAGGCAAGCTCTCTACCACTAAGCCACAGCCACAACCCCAACCCCTTACATTTTTCATGCTCATAATAATTTAATAATTATCCCCTTTTTTAAGAAAAATGAGGCACCAAAAAGTTCTGGTAACCTTTTCAAAGATTATACAACTAGGGAGGAGTTGACCCACTGAGTCTGTCTCCAGAGCTTCAGCTCCTGCTGTGCCTTCAGAGGGTCCAAATACATGCAGCCCCATGGGGCTCTGCAGCCAGGATGAAGCACTTTCAACTACAGGGAGTCTGGCTCTCTTGACCTAGGATACATCCCTCATCTGACCCTGTCAGTGCTTCAGTTCTATCCCAGGCAGCCAGCACTAGGCAGACACGTGACCTGGCCATTATGTGCAGACATAAAAGACAGCTTTTCGGTAATGTGCTGGAATTCTAATTAAACCCTTATAAAATCCGATCTTTTTAGTTGAATGAATTTTCTGTCAGCTCACATTATGGTGATTAATTCTGCTATGAAGGACCAAGTCTACTCAGATCATATCTTCTTTTTAACTTAAAGTTTTCTGGGTACCAAGTCTTCTTATATCACAAGCACATAAGTTGTTGTTGTTTTGTTTTGACTACTATAATCCATTAGGTCATTAAATCTTATTAGTCATTGTTTCAAGCTTTTTTATTACAAGAGAAGATTGTTTACATTCTTGCCAGCCCTTTAGTGTCTGGCTTGTAGATAACAGCTGGATTCTCACATCTGCTTTTTCAGTCAAGCTGCTAGAATTTATTGATCTTTTGGAAGGATATGAAGAAAATCTTGCTTCACACACATATGCAGCTAAAAAAAAAGAAAAGAAAACAGAAGTATTTTAATAGCCTTTTCAGATAATTGTGGAATTTTCACATTTGACAAGGGATAGTTTCTTTTTTTCCCCTTTTTTCTTTGTTATTCTTCTTTATATCTGTGATTTTTGTGTGTGTAGGTGGGGAGAGGGTCACTTTACATTGAGCCACATCCCCAGCCCTTTTTATTTTTTATTTATCTCACTAAGTTTCTTAGGCTTCACTGAGTTGCTGAGGCAGGTCTCAAACTTACCATCCTCCTGCTTCCTCCATGTCCCTGGAATTACAGGCAAGGGATAGTTTCTTAAAGGGTCATTAGTTGCCATGTAGAATCTCAACCCAAAATGAATAAACTCTTTGTACTTTTACATAATAAAATTCATTGATCTATCTTGAACAGAATAGATCCTAGGTAATATAATTCATTGGCTATTTATAAAATGTTGCTTTGCTGAGCTGTGTAGGTCTTGCAAATGTTGGTACATTTCAGTGTACTCAATAGATTCCATAATATAAAAAGTCATATTTGCTAATATCATCACCATTCGTATTACAAAAACCTTTAGCATTAGAAAGCTTTCAAGGTCATATATCTCAAAATATAGCTTGCAAAATCATTTTAATTCAGTTCCAAATATTTTCTAATTTGTCTAGTGATTTCATCTTTGACTTACTGGGAATTTTTCAGCTTTCTGTTATTGATTTTTAATTTAATTCCATTGTGGTCAGAAAACATACTTTGTATGAAGTCAGTCCTTTTGAGTTTATTGAAATCTATTTTATGGTCCAGAATATAGTTAATCTTGATCGACATTCATGTATACTTGACAATATTGTGTTTTCTGTGGTTGGGTGGAGTGTATAAATGTCAAGTCAGGGTGATGGTTCAAGTCTCCTGTATCCTCAGTAGTTTTCTGTATATGTGTTCTACCCATTATATAGAAAGTGGTACTGAGATCCACCAATGATAATTATGTACTTGTTTTTTCCTCATTTTAGGTGTATCAGGTTTTGTTTTTTTGTTCATGCATGTGAAAGCTGTTATTAGGTTCGTATATGTTTAGGTTTATGATGTCCTCTTGGTGAATCAACCCTTTATCATGATGAGAAATCACCCTCTGTATCTTGGGTTCTCCTTTGTTCTAATGTTTACTTTGCCTTTGCTTAGTCTTAGTATGAAAAGAAATACTTACTGTATAATTCCATTTTTATAAAATTTTAGAACTTGCAAACTAATTTTGTAGTGACAAAGTAGTTGTCTGAGAATGAGGGTGAGGGGGCACCGGGATGCTTTTGGACATGATCAGAATTTCATCTCAATTGTGGCAGTGGTTTCTCAGGGGTATAATATGTACCTTAAATATATGCTGTTTATTGAACTTAGGTTATACCCCAATAAATCTTTTGTTGTTGTTTTAAACAATTAAGTGCTACAATTAAGTGTTGTTTTAAAAAATTGGTCCCACTGCCTTGACATTAGCAATTTAATTTGTCATTGCTTATGCGCCATCAATGTGAGCATCAACACAGTGAATTAGACAAATAACACAAAAATAGTTTGGACCTCACAGATCCCCTGAAAGTGTCTCAGGGAACCTCCGGTGTACAACCTCCCTTTCAGTAATTACTCCTCCAGTTCCAACTCCTCCTCTAATTCTAAAATAGTTTTTTGTAAATATACTCTTTCCATCATGCTCCAGATAAAATATTAAAATATATTAATCATGTTAACAAAACATTTTATGACTTGAAATTAATATAGATAGTATTTAAGCCTCTCACCCACTGACTCACCCTACCTGTCTTCTCTGCACAAGCCTGGTCCAGTCTCCTCACTGACTGCTGATGTACCAGTGTTCCCTCTCACCTTCTGGCCTCTGCTCCTGCCCTTCTGAATTTCTGCTTATTGAAGTCCTGCTTTTTAGGGCCTGGCTCAGACTCAGCCTTGGCTCTGAAACCTCAGCTACTTGAACCCATATCCGTGTGTCACTTGCCTCCATTCCCAATTTCTATTTAGATTTTTATTTAAATGGTCCATGACATAGAACCTTATGTCTTATGCCTCTAATAATATTATAAGGTCTTTGAACTATGTTTTAAAATTATTTATTCCCCCAAATCACTGACATAGTGCTGAATACATAATAGGTATTTGAATGACTACTTGAGTATATTTTTCCCCCTAGTTTTACCATATCTTGTTTATTTCTTTAGTCTTTAGAGCCTTTCAGAAAATGTTTTGACTTAAACCTTGGCTTCATTCTTGTCAGTGAATTAAGTTTATTGATTCTAGTTGATCAATCAAGGGTAGCATTTTCAGTCTTTTTTATCTATTTATCTATATCTATCTATCAATCTATTTTAATTGATACATTATAGGATAAATAAAATTGGAATGGATTTTGATATATTCATAGATGCATGTAGCATAATTTGGTCAACTTCATTCCCCAGTTCTTCCCCTTTCCCTCTCCTCCATTGCCCTTGGTTCTCTACTTTTGCTCTATTGATCTTCCTTCTCTTTTAGTGTTTACCATTCATGATAAGAAATTCTTAGCTCTCTTCAGCCTTCTATTAGCATTATACATTTTTACTTAAGATCGTTTCTTTAAGTTTCCCTCTATTAACCCTTTGCTCCCACAAATTAAATTCATCTACTGGTAAATATATAATATTTATTTATACAGATAAATATACTGATATAAATGCTGATATGATTGGAAAATATCTGGTAACCTTACAAATGGCCTAAAATTATAATTTTGACACATAACAGACCTTAACATATGGCACATAAAATTAGTCTCATTATATTTTAGTTATATATCATATCATTGACCAATCTAAGTAAAGCATTTTCAAACAGTTCATCTTCTGCTTCCAAAGGAGGTAGGGAATTTGTGACAGTATCACATAAAATTTCTTTATCTCTGACTCATTAGGTAAGAATGACAAGTTTTACCTATTGTAGTTACCAATTAGTATCCTTGTAATTGATGCTATTAAGAATCAACATTAAAAAAGAAAAGAAGAAGGAGGAGGAGGAGGAAGAAGAAGAAGAAAGAAGAAGAAGAAAGAAGAAAGAAGAAATAATCAACATAGCTGGGCATGGTGGTGAATGCCTGTAATCCCAGTAGTTTGGAGGCCTAGGCAGGAGGTTCACAAGTTTTGAAGCCAACTCTGCAATTTAGTGAAACCCTGTCTCAAATTTAAAAAAAAAAAAAAAAAAAAAATTTAAAGAGCTGGGGATGTAACTTAATGGTAAAGAATCCCTGAATTTAATCCCCAGTTTAAAAAAATATATATTACAAATCAACATATAAGGATGGGGATGTAGCTCAGTAATACAGTGCTTGCCTAGCATGTGCAAGGCCCTGGGTTCAATCCTCAGTATGCAAAAACAAAAAACCAACAACGAAAAAAGAATTTTGCCCCAAGAATGTTTCTCAGGTAGAATAAATTTTGTGTTGTTTTAGATTGGCAACTGAGAGGCAAGAGTCTTATTAAGTCACCAGGATGCAGAATCCCAAAATGCAGTAAGTGGTGGATCAGTTCTAACTTGTCCTGACTTTATAACATGGGGGTATGTTGAAACTGAGGCAGGTGATTTGGTGATGATTAAAGGGGTCTGATGGCCAGTGATGCTTTCTGATGAGGCAAGTTAGCATGAAAGAATTTAGGTATTTACCTATCTTGTTCTGTTTATGTTCCTAAGGTAATTTTCCTAAGGAAAAAAGAGATTTAAGTAAGTACTTGCTAATATATAATATCCATTTAAGGGGCTGGGTGAAATTTAAATTGAAATCTTTATCATTCATAAATTGTTTCAAATTTTATTGACTTCATAATTATACATAATAGTGGAATTTTTTATATCAGATTCATATAAGCACATAATTTAATCAATTTCATTTCCCAGTCCTTTCACTTTTCCTCCCCTATACCTTCCCTTTATAAGTTTTGTATAGTAGTTATAGCTAATTATGTTATATTTCAAAGTTCCATTTTTGTTGGTTTTCTTTTTTTTAATCAAGATGTAAGCTTATGGGCTGGGGTTATAGTTCAATGATAGAGCACTTGCCTAGCATGTGTGAGGCACTGGGTTCAATCCTCAACACCACATAAAAAAATAAATAAATAACTCTATTGTGTCCATCTACATCTAAAAAAGCCACTTAAAATTTTTTTTAAGGGCTGGGATTGTAGCTCAGTGGTAGAACACTTGCCTGGCATTTGTGAGGCACTGGGTTTGAGTCTCAGCACCATATATAAATAAATAAAATACAGGGCCATTGACAACTAAAAAAATATTTTTAAAAAATCTTCTTTAAAAGAGGTAAGGTCATTGTGGAATTATATGTGACCAGTTTATTATTTAGGCATGGAGAATGTTAGAATGAGACAACTTTCATGTGACAGACTAACACAAATTCTCTGTGATCACTAGCTTGTTGTAGGTGAAAGAACAAATATTTCTGAGTTGGGGCATTCCCGTATTCTGCATAAGCTAACCTGAGCTCATTTAACCTGTTTGAAACCTAGATTTCTTATCTGTTAAGCAGAGATGGGGGTACTATGTGAAGGTATTCTTAAACTATTTCACCAAATAATATACTTTTAGAACTAAACAACTTAAGAATTAATTATTTTTTAAGATTGAATTATTTTGAGTTATGAACTGCCTGGTAGGCTGAAAGAAGTTACCATTCTCTCTTATATAACCATCTTACCAGTTTTTCTTCAGGTTTTTTGTTTTGTTTTGTTTGGTGGAGACTGTAAGATTACAGATGATTCAGTTACTTATACAGCATTTTAAAAATGGTGTCTGATTCTGTAAGAGTTATTTAACTCATTTATTGGAATAGGTTTAAGAGCTATTCAAGTATAGAATAAAAGTAGATCAAGTAACCTCTCTCAGTAACTCAGCAACTTTTGAGCATGTGCTATATTCACTGTGGAAGAAATTGAAGAAGCCATTTTGAGTAAAATAAAAGACTGGGATGTCATAGGACTTTATTTATTTTTTCTTTTTTTTTAGGACTTTAAAGTCTAATGTGGAAACCAAGCTTTTCTATTGAAGAGTATAAAACTGCCTACTGAATTTCAATGTAATTCATTATTTTTTTACTTAATGTATTAGAATATAGTACCTTATCAAGAATGTTGAAACATATACATTAATTGCTTATAGTAGAAAACTCAGAATAGAATTAGCCTAACTAAAGGCTTAATAGTGATCTTTTTCCTTGTGTAAAGAAAGTTGGGAGATGGACTGACTACCATTCTAAACAGAGAGGAGGGCTGAAATGGAGGCTCCATCATACTGAAGAAGCCAGCCAGGTTCTTCCTGTCTTTATGCTCTCTCCTTTCCGTGCATGCTTCCATCTTCCAGCCCTCTCATGTTCCAAAATAGCCATCGCAGCTGTATTCCGGAAAGGAAGAAGGGCAAAAGTATACTC
The DNA here is from genome assembly GCF_001458135.2 of Marmota marmota marmota. Classification (NCBI taxonomy): domain Eukaryota; kingdom Metazoa; phylum Chordata; class Mammalia; order Rodentia; family Sciuridae; genus Marmota; species Marmota marmota. Next base: position 5,672,405 of record NW_026000240.1, read on the forward strand.
TCAGCTCTGTCTCCCTTCTAATCTAGTGTCCCAGAGGTCTCACTGAAACTTTTTTTTGCATATGGTTGCTATGCAGTCTCATGTCCTCACTTAGCTACAGAGGAGGCTGGGAAATGGAGGTCTCTAAGGTGGACACATTATCTCCCCTAAAGAAATCAGGGATTAAGTATGAAGAAAGATAGGCAGTTTCTGCCAGACTCTGTTCATGGAAAGTCATGAAAAATTGAAGCAAGATTTACATTGTAAAAGGGACAGTTCCTCTGGGGTCTCTGTGTGCAGCAATTAGAAGGACTTAGAGAATTGTAGCAGTACAAGGAGGATTTCAAAGAGCAGTGCTCTCCTTTGTCTCATCATCCTGAGGTCATTCTTAATGCGTGGCCAAGGATGTTCTTCCCAGTAGGGGAGGGAGGCTTTTAAAGTCAGTAGGAATAGCAATTTTCATGCAACCATAGGAACAGCAGTTTCAAGGGGAGATGCTCTGGCCAGCTGCCTGGGGCAAGCCACCTAACAGTCATTTTATTTACCAGTTAATAGGTTGACAATCTGCTGTCCTCCCTGAAGCACAGGAAAGGAAAAAGCAAAGTTCCTTTAGTACTGTTAGTACTATTAAGTATTGATGCATTCATTCATTGTTGAATGATGAAGATAGAGAAGGAGGAAAACCAAATTTCAGCCATTTCTGACCTCTTAATTTATCATGCAGTTGTGCAATAGCAATAGAAATGGCCTTTTGAATGTTTTGTGGAGAGGCAATAATTTTTTTATATTAAATTGTTGTCTCCAACTAGATTGTAAAGTTCTTGATACTGGAGACATTTGTGCCTTCCACTTTTTTGTTTCCATCCTTGACTAGCATGTTACATGTAATCAGTTGATATGTGTCAATTCAAGTAAATCTGATACATCAGTGATTCTCAGCTGTCTCAGATCCTGCTTACTCTTTATGATCCAGAAATGCTATTTGTAGATGATGTAATTACCTACACATGTAATTTTAAAGAATTATTAAAATTCCTTACCTGTAAAGGAGAATTTAAAAGGTAGTAATTTACAACAAAATAACATTTTGATGGGTAAATGCTCTGTGACTACATAGAAAACAATGGCATATTGATTAGTATGTGCAAAGGCCCTGGAAAAGAGAATTTACCTTTTTGGGAAAAGAGAAAGAAGGCCAGTGTAACTGAAGTCCGAGGTGGAGAGTGGTTGAGATGTTGGAGAGTTGAGGGGGGCCCCCCATGCAGAGAGAACATCTGGCAAAGCCAGGGAGGGACTTGGATTTTATGTTCAGAAGATCACTGTTGTTGCTTGAAGCAGAGGACAGTGTGTTGGGAATCCAGCAGAGAGAATGACTAACTTTGCATGACAGAGAATGGAAGTGTTCAAAGAAGGACTTTTAAATTGCATCTTACAGGACAGATTTGAATGGGGATGTGAGAGCTATAGAAATGGTATATATGATAGCAGTTCTCATATCAGAACCTGTATCCCCTTCACAGTCCTGAGAGGTAATTTGTGGATGATATAATTATCTTCACATCCAGTCTTTAAAATGCCCTAACTGTAAATTTAGAAGAACTTAAACAAATATTTGTAGATATTCACTCCTGATTAAAAGCCATGACTAATCAGATGCTTGTGCCAGTGAGAAAAAAAGTTCAGTGTAAAATAATTAAAATAAAATTCCATTGAATCTTTCCAACGTTTTGTATTTAACATTGAAATCATAGCTAAATGGGTATATTTGTATATTTACAGGCTATAGGCACAGTCATCACAGTGAGGTGATAGAAGTACAGACTGATAACTGATGTGTAGATTGCTGATCTAAATGTCATGAGTTTGTGTTGTTAATGATCTAATTTTTCAAAATGGTGAACAGCTCTTGATAAAACTACAGAAACACAAGGTAAAATCCTCCCAATCATAGAGAATTTAGCACTGGAGATGAAATTTGGGGAATCACGTAGAGGTTAATCTAAACATTATAAAACATCAAGCAAAAATCAACAAGATTAAATTTAAGAGGAATAAATATAGGATCCTCATGGCTTTTCACTAGAATCTACTTATAAGTCATGACTAGGCAGCAGTCAAACAGAAAAGAAAAAAGGCAGGCCCAACTTGGTATAATTCAGTTGCTTAAAAATAAGCATGCTGTCTTGACAGTATATTAGCAGTATGATGTCCTGGCCATGGGTGGTGCAGTCCCATGTACAAGATACTGCTGAGGGTTCAGTTTGGGAACCAGACTATGGAGGTGTAAAGGAAGTTGAAAGAACCACTGGAAAGAAAAGTTAATGTTACCAAGTCTAGGTTTAAGAAACAACGACCATAAAGGAGGAGTAGTTTTCCAGATAATTTAAAGATTGCGATTTTTGGAAAAAGAGAAAATAAATTTGTTCTCTGTATCTATAGAAAGTAGATCTGGGACCCTTTCCTGAAAGTTACAAGAAAGTAGATATTGAGCAGTCAACACGTACTTGTTTACCCTTTTTCAGTGATGGTGTAAATAGAATATGCTGGAGATAGGTGGTTTCTAACGACTTTTCTAGCTCTTGAATGAATGTGAGTAGACTCCAGGATGGCTTACCCCGCCAAGCACACGTTTTGGTTTCACAGCCAAACAGGTTCCCGGTTTCTAGCAAGACTCAAGGAAGATTCTATTGGACCTGTACTAACTAGACATTTGTAGTTACCCAAAAGTAACTGAACTCAATTGGGTTAGGGTTAGGGTTAGGGTTAGAAAGAAAATCCCAACTCTGAAGAGACTATAGAGGGAAAGCTGATTTGTAGGTAGCTCACCCTGGTCTAATCATTCCAAAAATAATTCTGCTTTTTTAAAGTTATTAATTAATGTGCCAGAAAAGAAGTCTCCTGACTTCTCAGTTTCTCATGCCATAACCCCCACTCTGTAGAAAAAAAATCTTCCCTTGGTAATGCTTTCTGAAACAGGGTTCTAGAACAGAGTTTTTCACCCAGGGTTGGTTTATGAAGTCCTTGAAGTATTTCTGAAATATTTTTGTTTGTATACATTTTTCTAAGAGAGGCATTGGCATTCATTAGATTCCCAAAGGGTTATATCTTTCAAGATTAAGAATCAAGTTAAGTGGTCCTTTTCTTAACTAAAGCAAATCTCCCTTTTTTTCGTTTTTATAGTGAATGTCTTTCAGCTGCCCTTAGTTAAATTCTTCTGAGGTATCAAAAGTTGTTTGAGGAGTAGGCTAATTGGAAAACTCCCTTAAGCTCCCTGCTTGGGCCTGTGACCCTTCTATTATGATCTTAGAATATCCTCTGCTTATTTCTGTTAGAGCACTTGTCATGTTATATCAAAAGGCTCTGTTGATGGGACCATCTTCCATTATTGGCTTTGAAGGGTAGGCCTGTGTTATATTAATTTTTTAATTCCCAGCATTCAGCATCACACCAGGTATATGATGGATGCTCAAAAGTGTTGAACCATTTACCCATAATTCAACAGACTCTACTTTCCCTCCCGCAGCCTGTATATTTCAAGCGCTGACCCTGAGCCAGGTACTATGTTAGGCATCCATGCAGAGGGATTTTTGCCATCCACCCCAAACTGTATAATAGGACTGACCCTGCTGTAACAGCTATCACTCAAGAGAACAATGAGTTTGTTCTTTCTAGTCTTCCTCAAAACCATTTTTATATGTCTCTTTATTTTTCTATTTTTTATTTATTTGGTACTGGGGATAGAATCCAGGGGTACTTAACCACTGAGCCACATCCCCAGTCATTTGTTATTTTTATTTTGAGACAGGATATCACTAAGTTGTTTAGGGCCTCACTAGTTGCTGAGGTTGACTTTGAACTTGCAATCCTCTTGTATCAGCCACTGGGATTACAGCCGTACACCACTGTGCTGGGCTCATAGTATTTTTAAAATTTTTTTAGTTATTTATTTTTTATTCTAATTTGTTATATATGACAGCAGAATGCATTACAATTCATGTTACACATATAGAGCACAATTTTTCGTATCTCTGGTTATATACAAAGTATATTCACACCCTTCAGGTCTTCATACATGTACTTAGGGTAATGATGTCCATCTCATTCCACCATCTTTTTTACCCTCATGCCCTCTCCTTCTCCTCCCACCCCTTTTCCCTATTTAGAGTTCGTTTAATCCTCCCATGCTCCCCCTCCCAACCCCACAATGAATCAACCTCCTTATATCAGAGAAAAAAATTTGTTTTTTGGGGGGATTGGCTAACTTCACTTAGCATTATATTCTCCAACTCCATCCATTTACCTACAAATGCCATGATTTTATTCTCTTTTAATTCTGAGTAATATTCCGTTGTGTATATATGCCACATTTTCTTTATCTATTTATCTACTGAAGGGCATCTAGTTGGTTCCACAATTTATCTATTGTGAATTGTGTTGCTATAAATATTGATGTTGCTGTGTCCTTGTAGTATTCTGTTTTTAAGTCCTTTGGGTATAGACTGAGGAGTGGGATAGCTGGGTCAAATGGTGATTCCATGTAAGTATTTTTAATTCCATGGATTTGGGTTAGATTTGGCCCTATTTTCTTGAGCTACAAGCTCCTGAATCCTAATTTTACAGGCTTTTCTCAGTGGTTGACAGACAGGATTTGACTACAGGAGTCAAGGAGAATCCAAGTCCAGAGCTCTGAGCCAACTATTCTAAAATTCTTTACACTTGAGGAATATTTGACTCGGGGGGCGGGGCGAAGGGGGAAGCGAAAGTCATCTTGGTGTGTATTTCAAAAGCCATGTTGTAACACATCCACCTGAAGACTCTGGTTTAGTAGGTAAGAGCTAAGGATCCAGCATTGATAGTTTTAAATGATTCTACTAATCTAGGACAGGCTTTTTTATGTGGTCATTGAAGTAAAAAAATTGGTAAGTTGCTCATGCCTACAAATATCTACACAACCTAAAGGGACTCTGGCTTCCTGACTTCCTAAATTGAGCTTATGCAGTATGTCCACGGCACTCCCTGTTCCTACTGCATGAAACATTCTTCCCCAGGTAGCTGCATAATTATGTCTGTTGCTAGTTATCTCCAACAGATCTAAGCTTCGTCTAGGCAGGCATTTTTGTCTGTTTTGTGTATTCATCACAAGCTTTAGAACAGTTCCTGGCATGTTGTGAGTAGTTAGTATATATTTAATGAATAACTACTGTTAGTGAGGGTATTCAGATATGTTTTTGGTTAAAATGATTGTTTTACACTGCCCTGGAAACCTATCCTCCTCCTTCCTCATCAGTAGCATTTTCTGCAAGAGATTATTCTAAGTGCCAAAAACAGATGTGTTAAGTGAAAATGTACAACACTGCCAACAGAGGGGCCAGTTAGTTCTTGATGGACTGTACCTTCATTTCAAAACAGGACGTGATATGGTCTGATTTTGGTTTTCCTGGAAGAAATGGACAGGAAAGTACATTGTGGATTGGCTCCTCAGGAGCCCATACCCCCTGTCATCTGGACTCCTATGGTTGCAACTTAGTATTCCAGGTACAAGGAAGGTAATGCACAAGGGTTCGTATGTGTGCATGCGTGTGTGTGTGTGTGTGTGTGTGTGTTCACGTGCACACGCAAGCAGGGACAGAGGAATGTGTACTGAGTGTGCAGGAGGACCCCAAGCCTTACTCCCAGCCTATCCTGTTAGCCTGCCCTAAGCCAGAACAGCCCTCTTTGCCTCTGGTTCTGTTTCCTTTTTTGTGAACTGAGGGTAACAGGTGAAATGGTGGTTTCCAAGCCTCTCAGCCATGATCAGGATTGTCTTCAGAACTCCCATTTCAGCTGGGCTCCACTAGTTTTTTATATTATATTAGAGTATATAGGTTTATGTTTTCCAAACTTTTCTTTAAAAGCAGGAGCACCCTTTCTTCAGCTCTCAGTAAATAAGAGCAGAGCAGTTAGTTGAAAGGAGGAGTACTTCAACTGTTGCCCTCAAGCCCGAGGGGATACCAAGGAGTCTGGATCAAATCCTTTTTATGGTACTTTTCAACTATAAATTTCAGTTTGGGCCTACCTGTAGACACAGCGCTATAAAGTACTACCTTAGATCAGTTTTTATCTCCATCTGTGGACCCATAAAATATAAGGGCCAAGACCACAGTACTTTTGATAGCCCTAGATTTCTGGAGCTCTGTGAGAGTGTAAGGTTTCTGCTGCCTAGAGGATGTATTCAGATGTCCTCTGTGCAGCCTTATTTTCCCCTAATTAATAATGCCCCAGTCTTCTCTTCTGGCCTTCTGGTCCTTTGTTGGGCAGCACGAGGGGAAAACAGAAATGGCTATGTGCAAGTTCTCAGAATCATTAGACATGAAATGATTAGGAGCAGATCCAAGAGAACATCACATGTGAGGGTTCACAGAACTAGAGTGGTCTGAGAGAGTCCACTATTGGATCCATCAAGTCTCTGTAGAGGGCTTAGAATGTCTGGGCCTCACTGCTGCAGCCTGTAGATGCAACAGTAAATCAAGTGTGCATGGTCTCTGCCTTTGTGGAGTGAATTCTGAAAGCTGCTAAGAGAAGATCTTGTTTTAAGCAGTTACTTCTCATGTGTTCTGAATTGGGAAATAAGCCAAAGAAATTCCAGTTGGAAAAACATTACCAAAAAGTGCTCAAGTCCTTTCTATAATATGAAGTTAATAAACTTTACTGTAACTTTGTAATAGAGCATATATTCTGTCTTCATATGGCTCTGGAGAGATAAAATAGCTTTAGTAAGTGTCCATTAAGGTTCCACGTGTTACAGTAAGTACAGAAAGAAGTAAGGTACCTCTCTACCCTAGGAGGGCTTACAGCTGGAGTGCAGGCAGGCCCACAGATAGCTGGGATAGAAGGCAGACTGTACATGCCCTTGAGGAAAAATTCACAGAGCTCTGGACTGAAAAGAAAAGGTAATGTTCCCATTGAAAGATCAAAGATGATTTCATGGAGGAGCTGCTGGGTGTGGAGGGCTTTAAAGGGTGTTTGAGTGCTCAAATGACAGATGAGAGGAGCTCTCGAAAGCTTGGGATGTGTAGCAGACCTTGTAAAAATCCAGTGTTAAGTTTTGCACCAGGAACAGCGGGATTGGGCAGGAAAGGCAAGCTGGAGCATGAAGGTCTTAACTCCCAGACAAAAGCTGCTTATTCTCTGTTCCTTCAGCATGCAGAACCATGAGAGTTTTTTTGAGAAGGGGATGATGTGATGGTCAGCTAGATGGACACACAGATTTAACATTTGAAGCAGATTGGATGGGTTGGCTCTTCCTTTATGAAATACTGACCTGGTGCAGTGGGAGGAGCCAAGATCTGGAGAAGCCAGATCTGCAACCCTAGTTCCTGTCCCCAATAACATGAGGCTGCTCAGTGGCACTGAGCAGGCACTGGGTTTCTCTGCCACTGTTTTGAAAATGAAATTAGACCTATGATCTTTTCAGAGCCCTTCCAGCTCTAGCATTCTAAACATATTAAATACTGAAAATTTGTTCTAAACTAGCCATAGGTACAGTGGAGTGGAGCAGCTTTATTACCTCAGAGCTTTGAGATGAGGCCATCAGCTTTTGAACTTCAGTGACCGTTAGCTGATGGCTTTGTAAATCGATAAGCTGCCTTTAGTTCCAAACTGAATTTCTGCAAAACAATGTATTTTATTTACTACTTCTGTAAAACCTTCGAATTTCCAAACTAAAAATGACTTGAATATGTATTTTTATTTTTTTAGTTATAGATGGATACAATAACTTTATTTTATTTATGTATTTTTTATGGGATTCTGAGAATCAAACCCAGTGCCTCACACCTACTAGGTAATCTCTCTACCACTGAGCCACATCCCCAGCCCTTTAATATATAATTTTTATTTTGAAAATAGTAGTCATTGTTTCCCTGTTCAGAAAGGACTTGATAACCCCAGGGGTAACTGCCAGGGGTCACAGAAGGGCTTTAGGACTTCTTTTCTCAGAAGTAGGATTTGGTTTTTGTTTTTTTCTTTGCTTTCTATCTGTGTCTTCCTGTCTGCATCTCTTTTGTTCTCACACTTCTCCCCCTTTGGCCTCTGATGTCCTCCCTCTATTGGCATAAGTATGGATGTGCAAGTGTGTTGTGAATTAAGATCTGTTATCTCCTTTTTTCAAAAAAGTCTAAATGAAGAAAACATTTTACAGTTTTCTCTATTTGAAATTTCCTATATCATACCACTTTTTACTAATGTGACTTTATTTGTACATTTCTCTTCCTTAATGGATTAACTTAACAAATGCTTGAGACATTCAGAGAGGGAGGAGTCTGGAAACAATTTGGTGGATGGGATTATGGGCATTTAGTTTGCATATGATATGAATACAGATATGAAAGGGTGAGGGTTATTTTGAGTAGCTCCAGAATCAAGAATTAAGATGATGTATGAGGAGGCACACTTTGGAGATATGAAAAAATGATCTTACAAACTATGTCCTGTCCCAGCATAAAAGGGGCTGCCTCAGCAGGTCAGGAAGTCCAATAGTAGTGAAGAACCTATACCAGGTGTCTGTAGAGCATTGAATGAGAGACAGCCAGGTGCCTGTGTTCCTCCAGGGATTGATTGTAAATGGGTAAACATGAGCATTTAGTTGCTGCCTTCTTACATGTTTTGTCTCAAGTTCACAGTCCTAACTTATATCTTATTTTTTCAATCAGGAAAAGATGGCATCTCTTTCCTCCTGAAGATACGCCTTTCCTTTATCCAACTAGAATCCCTTATGAAGAATCTAGCGTGTTCAGTAAAATCAATGTTGTCAATCCTGATTTAAAGCGTTTTCCTCAGTTCCAGAAAGCTCGAAGACATACGGTCACGCTGAGCCCAAGACAGGTAATGGGGCTTTAAAACATTATGAGCCATCAGTGGATACCACAGCTGTAACTCTCTGAAATCCTTATTTCATGTTCTTCTCCCTCAGTAAAAATGAGAATGGTTTCCTTTGTGCTGTTGGCATAGCTTCCCCAACTCTGGGGCTCCTGCACCTGCATCTCTGCTTCACAAACCCCTTGAAAGGAGATGGGAGGAGGGAACACAGCGCCTTCTATTGGTGAAGAGGGAAATAGATTTTGGGAAAAGATGAGCCCGCAAAGCCATTTCCATTCAGGTTAAGAGAGTTTTAAGGCACGGGTACCTGAGCATCTCTGCAGTATTTATTCACAATTAATGTCTATTCAGGGATGGGGTTGTAGCTCAGTGGCAGAGTGTTCACCTCCTATGCGTGAGGCACTGGATTCGATCCTCAGCATCACATAGAAAAATAAATAAATAAAACAAAGATATTGTTTCCATCTACAACTAAAAAAAAAATTTTTTTAAATATCTGTTCAAGTACAATAATACTGAACCTATGTACATAAACTAGGTTGGAATGTATCCAGGTAGTGGGCAACACATGCAGACAGAATTAAGAATGGTTTATTTCTGGGAAAGAATGTTGACTATTTCTGAACTATTTCTAAAGGCATTATACTTAGTGCTGCTTCTCAGTGGGGAAAACTTCTTTACCACATTGGCATTGCTATCCAATATTTTATTAGCAATGTGAAAACTTTTTCATAATCTTTTTAAAATTTTTTTTATTTTTATAAATTTATAAAATTTATCTTAAATTTTGCATCATAATTATACGTCATAGTGGAATTCGTTGTTATATATTTGTATATACACATAATGTAACAATATAATTTGGTCAGTTTCATTCCCCAGTTTCTCCCCTTCTTCTTCCTTCCTCCCTCTTCGGGTTCTCTTCCTCTGTTCTGCTGGTTCCCTTTCTATTTTCACAAGATTCCTCTTCTCATCTTTTTTTTTTAATCTTTTTCCCTTTAGTTTCTACATATAAAAGAAAACATACCACCCTTGACTTTCTGAGTCTGACTTATTTGACTGAACACAATATTCTCAAGTTCCATTCATTTTCCTGAAAATGACATTATTTCATTCTTTTTTTTTTTTCGGAAGACTAAAACTCCATTGTGTATATATACCATATTTCCTTTATCTGTTCATCTGTTGATGGACACCTAGGTTGGTTCCAGTATTTAGTTGTTGTGAACTGTGCTTCTATAAAACATGAGTATCCATATGTGAGTAAAGTCTGATCACTATTTTTTAGGATAAATCCCAAGAAGTAGTATAGCTGGGTCATATTCCTAGTGTTCCATTCCTAGTGTTTTGAGGAACCTCCACACTGATTTCCATGGTGGCTGTACTAATTTATAGTCCTACCAACAGTGGCAAATAGTCCTTTTCCCCATATCCTCTCCAATATTTATTATTATTTGTATTCTTTTTAAAATATTTTTTTAGTTGTTGATGAACCTTTATTTTATTTATTTACTTATGTGTGGTGCTGAGATCTTTTTTCCCAAAAAAATATCTGTTTAGTTCATTTGCCCATTTATTGATTGGGGTTTTTGTTTTGGTTTGGTTTGGTTTGGCTTTTGGTGGTGTAAGTTTTTTGAGTTCTTTATATATTATGGATATTAATCCTTTGTCAGAAGAGTAGCCAGGAAAATTTCTTTTCTCTCATTCTTTAGGTTCTCTCTTCACACTCTAAATTGTTTCCTTTGCTGTGTAGAAGCTTTTTAATTTGCTGCTATCCCATTATTGGTATTATTTCCTGAGCTTTAGAAATCCCATGCAGAAAGTTGTTGCTTGTGCCTAAATGTTAGAGTGTTGGTCCTACATTTTCATTTAGGAGTTAGGAAAGTTTTGGTCTAATTCCTAGGTCTTTGATCCATTTTGAGTTGATCTTTGTGCAGCATGAGATAAGAATCTAGTCTCATTCTTCTACATTATGGATTTCCAGTTTTCCCAGTACCATTTGTTTAAAAGACTCTCTTTTCTACAATATATGTTTTAGGCACCTTTGTCAAGGATCAGCAGACAATATCTGTATGGGTTTATCTCTGTGTCTTCTATTCTGTTCCATTTGTCCGTGTTTCTGTTTTTATGCAAGTACCATACAGCTTCTGTTAATAGCTTTATAATATAATTTGAAGTCAAATATTGTGATGCCTGCAGCATTGCTTTTTTTGCTTAAAATTGCTTTAGCTTTTCTGGATATTTTATTCTTCCAAATGAATTTTAGGACTTTTTTTTCCTTAGTTCTGTGAAGAATGTCATTAGTATTTTGGTAGGAATTACATTGGATTTGTATATCGCTTTGGGCAGTATGGGTATTTTAACAATATTAATTCTGCCTATTCATGAACATGGGTGGTCTTTCATATTCTAGTGTCTTCTTCAGTTTCTTTCTTCATTGTTCTATCATTTTCATTACAGAGGTCTTTCACCCCTTAGATTTATTCCTGGTGTTTTTTGTTTGTTCATTTTGTTTTTTGGTTATGGGGATGGGGGGCAAGGAGATAGTGTTATTGTGAATAGGATTATTCTGATTTTTTTCCCAGAAAATTCATTATTGGTGTATAGGAAAGCTATTGATTTTTGTATGTTGATTTTGTATCCTGCTACTTTGCTGATTTTTTAAAATTAGTTCTAGCAGTCTTCTGGTGAAGCTTTTTGGATCTTCTAAGTATAGGATCGTATTATCTCCAAACAGTGATAATTTGACTTCTTTCTTTCCTATTTGTATCCCTTTTATTTCTTTCTCTTGCCTAATTATTCTGGCTAGAATTTCAAGTGCTAAATTAAATAGGAATGGTGAGAGTGAACATCCTTGTCTTGTTCTGGATTTTAGAGGAATACTTTCAGTTTTTCCCCATTCAGTATGATGTTGGCTTTGGGTTTATTGTACATAGACTTTATGATGTCAAAGTAAGTTCCTTCTATGCCTAGGTTCTTCGTTGCTTTTATCATGAACAGGTGCTGAATTTTGTCAAAGGTTTTCTCTGCATCTGCTGAAATGACTAAATGATTTTTTTTGTCCTTAATTCTATTTGTGTGCTGAATTACATTTATTGATTTATATATATTGAACCATGCTTTCATCCCTGGGATGAAACCAATTTGGTCTTTATGTATGATCTCCTTAATATATTAATGAATATAATTTGTTAATATTTTTACTAAGGGTTTTTGCATCTGTGTCCATCAGGGATACTGATCTACAGTTTTCTTTCCTTGATGTGTCCTTATCTGGTTTTGGTGTCAGGATAATACTGGCTTAATAGAATGAATTTGGAAGTTTTCTGCTACTTTCTATTTAATGTAATAATTTGAAGAACATTGGCATTAGTTCTTATTTAAAGGTCTGGTAGAATTCAGCTGAGGTGATCTTAGGCTTTTCTTTGTTTGGAGACTTTATTTAACTACTTCTATCTCATTGCTCGTTATTAGTGTGTTCAGGTTTTCTATATCCACTTGGTTCAATTTGGACAGGTCATATATGCCTAGAAATGTATCCACTTATTTTATATTTTCCAATTTATTGTAATATAAGTTTTCAAAATAGCCCCTAGTGATCCTATGGATTTCTGTGATATCTTTTATGTTATTTTCTTTTTCACCTCTAATTTTATTAATTTGGTGGGGGTTTTTTGTTTGTTTGTTTGTTTGTTTGTTTTGGTTAGTTTGGCTAAGAGATTATCAATCTCATTTAACTTTTCAAAGAACAAACTGTTTTGTTGATTAATTGTAATTTTAATGCTCTATTTCATTGATTTGGGCTCTGGTCTTATTTCTTTCCTCCTACTGGTTTTGGAATTGGTTTGTTGTTTTTCTAGGGCATCAAGATGCATCCTTAGGTTGTCAATTTGGGATCTTTCTGATTTCCTTATGTAGGCACTCCTAGATGTAAACTTTCCTTTTAGGATCACCTTCAGGGCTGGGGATATAACTTAGTTGGTAGAGTGCTTGCCTTGCATTCACAAAGCCCTGGGTTCAATCCTTAGCACCACACCAAAAAATAAAAAGAAAAGAAAGAATCACCTGCAAAGTGTCCCAGAGACTTTAATATGTTGTATCTGTAGTCTCACTTGATTCTAAGAATTTTTAAATTCTGATTTCTTTTGTCATCATTCAAAAAGTATATTTTTCAATCTCCCTGTGTTTGTATAATTTCTGTAGTCTTTCTTGATGTCGATTTCTAATTTCATTCCATTATTATCTGATAAGATACAAGGAATTATATTGATTTTTTTTTTATATTTGCTAAAGTTGCTTGGTGCCTAAAATATGGTCTGTTTTGCAGAATTTTCCATGGGCAATTGAGAAGAAAATGATTTTGACATCTATTCTCTAGATGTCTGTTAAGAGGTTTTCATAATCTCTTATGGATGCTTTATTCCCTTGATTATTCCCCTCCCCTGTCTGTCTTCCTTCCATCACTCCCTTCTAACTGGCCCTCTTTCTGTTTCTTTCTCATTCACTTACTGCCAACTCATATAATTTGACTTGAAAAGTTTCCTCCAGCCTTAGCACTCATTCCCTACTGACATCTTTCCCCTCAGCCTCTGACAACCACTAATTTATTTTCTGTCTGCATAGGTTTGCTGTGACTGTACGTATTTCACATAAGTGAGACCAGACATATATGACCTTTTATGTATGGTTTCTTTTGAGTATCATCCATGTTATAATATGTTAACATCACTTTATTCTTCTTTAAGATTGAATAATATTCTGTTGGATAGATTCATATCACATGTCTTCATTCATTCATTAGTTGATGGACATTGGGTTATTTCCACTTTTTATGATAATTCTACTTTGAACATTGGTGTACAGATTTTTGTATGAACATACGTTTTCATTTCTCCTGGGTTAGGTACCTAAGAGTATAATTTGTAGATCATATGGTAATATTATGTTTAACTTTTTGAAGAATTACCAACCTGTTTACTATAGAGGCTCTACAGTTTTACATTCCCCCCCCCCCAATAATCTATGAGTGAAGAATTTTTTCACTTCTTCCCCCACCCTTGATATATTTTTTTAATTATTATAATTCCTATAGCCATTCTAGTGGGTATGAGATAGTTGCCAATTCATTTTTTCTTCCATCTTTAGTAGCCAAATTTGAATGACTGGTTTTGTCCATTAGATTTCCTTACATGCTGTCTGTTCTTTGGTTAACCATGTACAAGTTCTCTCTCACCACTTTACTGAAACTGTATTTTATGATAAGACATTCACGTCTGTGTTAGTCAGCTCTCACTCACTGTGACAAAATACTGAGAAAATAAACTTAATAAAGGAAAACATTTGTTTTGGCTCATGGTTTCAGAGATTTCAGTCCATGGTCACTTGGTTCTGTTGCTTTGGACCTGTGGTGGCACAGCACATCATGGTAGGAGTGCATAGCACAAGTAGATACTGCTATTATGGTGGTGGGGTTGCAAAAGATAGAGACAGAATGGGGCTTGGGCCCCCATATCACTTTCAATTGCACACCCCCAGTGACCTAACTTCTTTCCACTGTGTCCCACCTCTTAAAAGGCCTACCACCTTCCAGTGGCACCACAGACTCTCAACACATGGACCTTTTGGGGACACTTCAAACTATATGAACCTCTTTTATTAGGGGTGTGGGAAGCTCTGGAGATTTAACTCAAAGGTACTTTACCACTGAGCTACATCCCCAGCCCTTTTTGTTTTTTAATTTTGAGACACAGTGTCACTAAGTTTCTTAGGGCCTTGCTAATTTGCTGAAGCTGACCTTGAATTTGCGATCCTGTCTTAGCCTCCTAAACCACTGGGATTACAGGAATGTGCCACCATACCTAACCCATATCCACCTCTTAGTAACTAAATCCAATGATCTTTTTAATGCCCAGTTCTAAAAGGAACTCTTCCCATCTCCAAGCCCTGCCCCATTTAGATCAAGTGTCACTGGTTTCCTAAATCCAAAAGCTTCAGATCATCCCCATTTGCCATTCTCAGCCTTCAGTAGGCAGTCTCATACTGAGTCTGAGCAGTTACCATCCTTCTTGACTTTGCACATTGCTTTTGTCTAGTAAAACTTCCTGTTTAGATCTTTGAGTAATTGGACCATCACGAGAATCTCCTGTCCTTTTCAGACTTGCTCTTAATGTTACTCTTTTAACCATCCTCCTACTCAGAATTTCTCAGTGTCTCCAAAGCTACGGGACAAAATCCCCATTCTTTATTCTGGATTCAGGGTCCACCAAAGGCCCTCACATGGTTTTCCCAACTTACCTCCCGTCACTCCTGCTGCAGCCGTTAAGTCTGACATACTCAACCGTCTACCTCTTCTGCCATTGTCGCTTCTTCCTGGCATGTGCTCATTCTCTTCTTCCTGGCATGTGCTCATTCTCTTCTCTAATTTCTCTCTGTGCCCTGGTTCAAATCACACTTTCTCCATTCCCTAATTGCATCCTGCTTCTCCCACTTTTGAAGTTCACAAGCCCCGAATGTCCTCTCATTTACTCAGGCCATCTTCTTACACGTGTCTTCTCCTGGGCTTGATTTGGGACTATGAAAGAACAGAAACTGTGTCCTTCACTTTTGCCTATGCCTTTCCTCAGAATGCATCCAACTGTTCTGCGAGGAAAACCTTGAATCTCAGAAGCCATTAAAAGGTGGGCAGAGGAGGCTCAGGAGAAGGAGAGTAGAGAAACTGGCAGAAGCCTAGGTACAACACATTAACTTAACGAAGAAAGGAATAAAAGGAAAAAAGACTGTGGTATTTTTTTTCTTCTTTCCCTTTTCTTTATGAATTCATTTGGCTTTTCCCCCCCTCTAGCAGCCTCAATCAGGGTCTGATTCTAACGTAATAATGAAATGTCCTGTTATTGTGCTAACTGTTTTTTGTTTGGTTTTCAGGTTCTGTTTGTCCCCAGACACTGGTGGCATTACGTCGAGTCCATTGATCCTGTCACTGTCAGTATAAACTCATGGATTGAATTGGTACTTTCTTTTGTTGTTGTTTTCGTCCTTATAAAAATGCACAAAGTCCCTGCTTTTGATATATAAAGCCTGTCTATAAAATTTGGCGATTAATTTATTTAACTGACACTCTGATTGATTTGATTTGATGTGATATGATTCTGTCTTCTGTTGATGGAAATTTACATTGAAAATAGAATTCTTAGAGGCACTCCTCTCCTTTTTCAAAGGACCCACATGATGGGCACTGTTGTTGACATGCAGAGCCCTCTGCTGTCACCAGAGTTGTTAGGATTGTGTTGGAACTGGAGAGATCTGCTGTATGTGCTCAATGGAGGCAGTCCCATCCCACACCGTCTTGTTCTGGAAGTATCTGCTTCTGGATTCAGGGCCCTCATTACTAGTTATAGAATTCTTAGTCTCAACTTACATATTTTTTCAAAACAGAGTCTTTCAGTACTCGGTTTTTATCATTGATTTCTGCCAGAAACCTTTTCTCACCAATATGGTATCCTGAATCCTGGTTGCCTGCTCTGTTTGACAACTATAATAGCTGCCTGTTATGCTCATGTCTGTCCCCTTAACTCGAGGCCTTAATTGCATCTGTGCCCTCTTTAATCCCAGGGCCTCATTGCATCTCTGATCTCGTTAACCCAAATCCTTGATTGCATCTCTCTACTCTCTTTGTAGCTTCCTCCTCCCCCACAGTCAGTGTTCACTCTCCCTTGGTAACAGGAAGGACTTTGGAACATAAAAACATATCAGTAAAAAAAACTAGAGGTTTGGGGCTTGCAAGAAGAATAGATTCAGGGGACATGTAGCAGGTATCTTCAAATACTTGAAAAAGAAAATGTACTGTTTCAGCAACAATGGATAGGACTATATGCAGTAAGGAGTACTGCACAGGAAGCTGTTCCATATAGACAAAGGTGGGGGGAGTGGTATAAACTTTGGAGTGCAGGTGAAAAGTGTGGCAGGAGGTGAGTAGACACAGGAATCTGCTTGAAGCTTGCTGAACTGGAGTTGGAGTAGATTTGCAGTGCCGTCCTTAGAGCCCACCTCTGTTGCCAGTGCCAACGTCACATCTCCAGTAGCCCTAAAGCAAGCTCCTCTGTTGTTCAGCAGTGGAACTGTCGTCTGCATGCGTATAGTCATATGTGTGTGTGTGTGTGTGTGTATGTGTGTGTATACATATATATACAAATAATATTTTATTAGTTGTTCTGGATATTTATTTATTTATTTATATGCGGTGCGGAGGATCGAACCCAGAGCCTCACACATGCCAGGCAAGTGCTCTACCACTGAGCCACAACCCCAGCCCCAAATAATATATTTTTAAGATGTTCCATTTACATTAAAATCCCAATACTGATATTACTATTAAGCATAAAACTTGTAAGTAGAATTGGAAATTTCATTGCAATTCTTTTCTTCATTAGACTATAGCCCATGAAAGGGAGGAGAGTACAAAGGGTTTTGTTCAAAAGTTTCATTGTAGCCAGGCGCAGTGGCACATGCCTGTAATCCCAGTGACTCGGGAGGGAGGAACATCGCAAGTTCAAAACCAGCCTCAGCAAAAGCACAGTGCTAAGCAACTCAGTGAGACCCTGCCTCTAAATAAAGGGTTGAATGCCCCTGAGTTCAATCCCTGGAACTGCCCCCACCCCAAAAAAAAGTTTTATTATAAAGGAATTCTTTTCATTTGTAGCTGTGTTGATGATATTCCATTAGGTTCATTTGTTGCAGTTTGTTTAAAATTTTAGGAGTTTTTCCTCATTTTTTGGTCTAATTTAATAATCAACATGTAAATCATTTGATCTGTCAAAACTGTATTAAAAGGTATGCTCACAGACATCCCCATTTCATCCCTATTTCCTTCACCCTATTCCTCCCAGCCTCTGTAAGGATCCATTTTTATTCATTTCTAGTTCATCATTCAAGTGTGTCTTTTTTGTGCAAATGTGTGTGTGTGTGTGTGTATTGTGTATGTGTAAAACTGATGAGTATATTTATCTGTGCGAATAAGTATATACAATTTACTTTTGTGCATATATAGTTACTTCCTCTCTTTCTTACACAGAAAGTAATAAACTATAGTGTTCTGTGCCTTATTTTTTAATTTAAAAATGATATCCTCAATTTGCCTACATAATAGTACAGAGAAATCATCATTTGTTTCTAAACAGCTATATACTACCCAATCGTGAGAACACTCCACTGTTATTCAGTAGACCCCCTGTGGATGGACATTTGCATTCCTTCCAATCTTGTGTAATTACAAATAATGCCAGTGAATAACCTTGTGCATTTTTTGTTTGTTGAAGTACATCCCTGGGGAAGATTAAAAGTGGGTTTACCAAGTCGTAGGATAAATATATCTTTAATTTTACTAGGTTTTACCAACTCCCACTCCAATGTGACTGTGCCATTTTGCATTCCTATCAGGGGTGTAGGAGAGTGCCTGTTTCTTCCAGAGCCTTATAAACAGAATGTGTTGTCAGATTTTATTGGTTTTAGTTTTGGGGTTACAGTGAGAAAGACTTTTCCCTTTTCTGGGTCCTAAAGGAATTTGCCGATGTTTTCTTTTAGAAGCTGGATCACTTCATATTCGTTTGCATTTAGATCTCTTATTCTTTTGTGGGTTTTCACTATATGGTGTAAAACCGAGATCTAATTTTATCTTTTTCCAAATGGTGATATCACAGATGTCATAGGTTTAAATGTCATCTTAATCATATACTAAATATCTATATATCATAGGTCCATTCCTTCCACTGGGCTTTCAACCTGTTTTTCATCACTTCTACCCTGCTTTATTTAGAGAGGACTTACAGTTTGTCTTTAATATCTGAAAGACTGACTTCTCTCATTACTTTTCTTTTTTTTTTTTTTTTTAATTTTTTATTGTGGGTTGTTCAAAACATTACAAATTTCTTGACATATCATATTCCACACTTTGATTCAAGTGGGTTATGAACTCCCACCTTCACCCCATACACAGATTGCAGAATCACATCAGTTACACATCCATTGATTTACATATTGCCATACTAGTGTCTGTTGTGCTCCGCTGCCTTTTCATTACTTTTCATATACTTTTTAAAGTCAACTTGTCTATCTTCAGGGGAAAAAAAACCTACTGATATTTTGATTTAATCCATATTAAATTTCCTATCAACTTTATGATATTGAATTGTCCTGTCCAAGAATAAGATGCCTTTCCTCTTGTCCAAGTCCAGTTTTCTTTATTAAAGGAATATTTTAAACTTTTCCTCACTTAGGCATTGTACATTTCTTTTTGAAGTTTATTCCTGAGTATTTCATGTTTTTTTGCAATTGGCAAGAAGGTTCTGCTTTTCCCTTATATCTTATTACTGGGTATTGTCAGTATATGTGATGGTTATTGATTTTGGTATTAATTTGAAGTATTTTATTTTGTTGTAATTTGTTATTGACTTTCTTGGATTTTTCAGATGTCTCTCAGGTTACCAAAAATGAAGATAGTTACTTCTTCCATTTTAGTTTGTTTGCTTATAGTTATTTTCCTTTTTCTGATAATATTGGCTAGTACATCTAATTCAATAGTAAATAATGAAGACAACAGGTATACTTGTTTTATTCCTCACTTTATTTTTTAATTTTTATTTGTTCTTTTTAATAGACAGTAGAGTCTATTTTGGCATATTTGTACAAACATGGAGTATAACTTATTCTAATTAGGATCTCAGTCTTGTATGTGTACATGATATTGAGATTCATGGGGTGTATTCATATATGTATGTAGGAAAGTTATGTCAGATTCATTCCACTCCACTGTCTTTCCTATTTCTGTTCCCCCCTCTCTTCCCTTTATTCTTCTCCTTGTCTAATCCACTGAACTTCTATTCTTTTCTCCTTCCCCCTTGTGTTAGTATCCACATATCAGAGAGAACATTCAACCTTTGGTTTGGGGATTGGCCTATTTCATTTAGCATGATGATCTCTAGTTCCATCCATTTGCTGGTCAGTGTCATAAAGTCATTCTTTTTATGGCTGAGTAATATTCCATTGTGTATAAAAAACACATTTTCTTTATCCATTCAATGTTGGTTCCATAGCTTAGCTATTGTGAATTGAGCTGCTAGAAACATCGATGTGGCCATGTCACTTTAGTATACCAAGGAGTGGGATAAACGGGTCAAACAGTGGTTCCATTCCTGGTTTTCTGAGGACTCTCATAGCTTTCTAGAATGGTTGTAACAATTTGCTGTCCCACCAGCAATGTATAAGGGTATCCTTTTCCCCACATCCTAATTAGCATTTATTTTACTTGTATTCTTGATATTTGCTATTTGGACTGGAATGAGATAAAATCACAGTGTAGTTTTAATTTATATTTCTCTAATTGCTAGAGATGTTTTTATTCCTCACTTTAAAGAGAATTCTAGTGATTTCTCTTTAAGTAAAATGCAGCTTTAGAATTGAGTGTATATATATTATCAAATTAAGTATCCATCAAATGCTATTTCATTAATATATAATATATATATATATATTTTTTTTTTTTTATCAAAATCAGGAAAGGGAGACTGGGGATGTAGCTCAATGGTATCATGCTTGCCTAGAATGAGCAAGGCCCTGGTTCAATTCCCAGCACCACAGGGGAAAAAAGAATCTGGAAAAGGTGTTATTTTGTTGAATGGATTTTAAGCGTCAGTGGAGATGATCATATGATATTCCTCTTTGGTAAAAATCTGGTATTGTAGTAAACTATATCATTTGATTTTTTGATATTAATTCACCCTTAATTTCTAGAACAAATCCAGTTTACATCATTTTTTTTCAATTTGGTCTTAATGTACTATAAGATACTGATTGTTCATATTTTATTTAAATTTGAATTGCATGGTCTCAATAATCTGAAAGATTTCACCATGGTCTTTTTAAAACCTTATTATACACTGTATAGTTCTTCTAGAGGGTTTCTTCTAGTTCCCCAGAGGGTTGGTATCATTGAGTATAAACAGATCTCCAGTGGGTACTTACAAGTTAGGTAAACGATACTGAGGACTCGATACTGAGTTGAAGTGGATGATTTTTGTCCTTCACCAAACTAGGACTCCAGCTCCTTATTTATCTTCCTTCTGTATAGTTCACAATTTAAAGACCATTTGTTCCTTTTTAAAAAACTAGAATGCAAAACAGTAATTGACTATTTACATTTTCCTCTGCTATGTGTTGCTGTTACTATTGTATTGTCAATCATTAGAGTGTTTGTTCTTGTTGCCAAATTTAGCTCCAAAAAGCTCTTTTAAAAAACCTACCATACTCGCAGAACTTTAAGTTAACCCCAGTTTCTGATGTTCAAAGATCCAGAAAATAGTAGAGATTCTACTTCTGTGCAGGTTATATAATATTTATCTCCTCTGAATTCCTCTGTTAAAGAAATGCAGTTTCTTTTTTTTTTTTTTTTATATTCTCTGGGAGTAAAGTATATTCTCATTGGTGCCTTTTCATCTCCTTATTTTTGGGGGTATTGAAATGTATTTAACACTATTTTTTCAAAACTTTGTTAGAAAATTTTTTCATTAATTTTAAAGGCTTTCCTCTTATTTTCATAATCTTTATTTAGTGTATCTTTTATAATATTTCTACATGTAAAAGAGTATATATGTAATACATTTGTAATATATAAAGGATAATATAATGAATATTAGTGAATCCATCTCCTAACCCCCAAACTAGGAATATCATCAAAGACTTGCTTTTGTGTTGTGCTCTTTCCAAGCCCCTCCCTCCATTTTTTCACTGTCTTCATTCTTTCTTTTTTTAAAAAAAAAAATTCTTATTGGTGCATAGTAATTATACAGAACAGTGGAGTCTTTAAAATATTTTTAGTTGTCAGTGGACCTTTATTTTATTTATGTATACATGGTGTTGAGAATCAAACCCAATGCCTCACAAATGCTAGGCAAGCACTCTACCACTGAGCCACAACCCCAGCCCACAACAGTGGGTTTTAATGTGGCATACTCATATATGCATAATTTTAACCAATTTCATTCTCTTTCTCAAAAAATGTCTTATTACACACACACACACACAGACATATATATATATCCATTCATGTATTCTGTTGTTTCTCTTTCCCTGGAGAACCCTGACAGACAATATGACCCAGCAATGCCATTCCTAGGTGTATACTCAAGAGAAATGAAATATGTATCCACACATGTTCACAGTAGCCAAAAGTGAACACCACCCATTAATTGATAAAAGTGTGATGTATGCATAAAATGGAATATTTTTCAGCCTTCAGAAGAAATAAAGAAAAAGTACTGGTACATGATACAACATGGATCTTATGGTATATGGTGTACATGGTGAATCTAGTTAACAGTTATCTGTTAACGGTTATCTCTCTCTCTCTCTCTCTCTCTCTCTCTCTCTCTTTCTCTCTCTCTCTCTCTCTCTCTATATATATATATATATATATATATATATATATTCCATTGTTTCTATTTCTTTGGGGAACCCTGGGTTCCCCAAAGTTATTTGACCCAGCAGTTATATTCCTATGTATATATAGACATATATACTTATGGTATCCACATGTAAGTATATATAGATATCTATGTGCTTTCTGTCTACACATAGACATATATTGTTATCTGTCTATAGAATGGGGAAAGAGAGAAAGATTGAGATTCCCTTTAAGGAACTGGCTTACTTGATTTATAGGAGCTGGCAAGTCTATAATTTGCAGGGCAGACAGGGAACTCAGACAAGAGTTGGAGCTGCAGTCAAGAATCTGAAATCTGTAGGGCTAACTGATGTAGAAGAGACTCACACAAGATTTCTGTTCCATTCTTGAGGCAGGATTTCTTCTCTGAGAAACCTGTTTTTTACTCTTAAAGCCTTCAACTGATTGGATGAGGATCATTCATATTATTGAGGGTGATCTTTATTACTTAAAGTCAACTGATGGTCAATGCTAATAGCATCTTGAAAATATCTTCACAACAACATCTGGACTAGCATTTGGGCAAACAACTGGGTATTATAGCCTAGCCAACTTGAGTCAAGGTTAATTATCATCTATGTTCTGTGTTTAGCCTACTGAATTCCCAGACTATTTCCAAAGTAACTGCCCCATTATATGTTTTTCCCAGCAATTTATGAAGATTAGCCATCCTCGTGTGAAGTGGTGTCTTATCATGGGGATTTGCTCTTTGAAATTCAGTACTGTTTTTGAGGTTCATTTGTGTTGTCACATGTAGCTTTTCACTCATTCCCTACAATATTGTTTTGTGTTTAGGTTCCACCATGTATTCATTGTTCTGTTGATGGATAATTGAATTATTTCCAAGTTTTTGTTTTTATGAACAGAATGTTCTTGTACATGTCTCTTAAAACACATTTGCAAGATTTTCTGTCTATCAGTTAGAGCTCCCACCATTAGTAAGCCTCCTGTCTAGGATCCTGCATTTCCCCACACTTAGAATTATGAGACCCTCCTTTGTCAGTTTCATGGGCTTCTAGATTTGTATTTCTTTGAAGATTAAGCATATTTTCATATACTTCTTAGCCATATAAATGCTCTTTTTTGACTTTTGCCCATTTGAAAAAATTATGTCATTTGTCTTATATGTGCAGGATCTCTCTCCTAGATATTAATCTTTCATCAATTATATTGTGTATATTATACATGTATATTATGCGTGTATATTACAGACATGTAGTGGTTTTTTCCTTATGGTGTTTTTAATGAGTAGAAGTTGCTGATTGGGGTGTCATTTGTCATTAATGCTACAGTTTATATTTGTCATATCTTAGAAAAGTTTTTTAGATAGATAGTTATTTCATTCTTTTTTTTTTTAACCTTTATTTTGTTTGTTTATTTTATGTGGTGCTGAGGATTGAACCCAGGGCCTCTACCACTGAGCCCCAGCCCCTAGTTATCTCATTCTTATAGCCAGGCATTAATATTATTTTTTTTCTCATCTCTCAAATAAGTTGCTTTTCAAACTCTAGGGATCATTCTTTGATATTTGGTACTTTTCTTAAGATTTTTAAACATGTCAAAATACGGAAAAACCATTTTAAGATGATTCATACTTAAGACCTGTGTCTCATACACAACACGAACACTTAAATGTGGTGAAATATTCTGTACCTCTTCTAGGTGGCAGATAATAGTGAATACATAAAAATTACAGTTCTGTCTGTATATTTGTTCCTTCTCTAACAATACTTATATTGATGAGAGAATGGAGCACAAAGTTAAAAGGGATCCTGTTCTCTATTTTAAGTCATGAGACACAAAGACAAATGCTAAAAATGAAGTTTTTTATCTCACTTTAGGAAGAGGACCACCTAGCCCGGGTGGAGGAGGCCATCACCCGCATGCTTGTGTGTGCACTGAAAACTGCAGAGGACCCACACAATACCAGAGCATGGTTAAACCCCACAGAGGTAGGCTACCTCTTGTTCTCATGTGGTTGTTGCTTTCTGTGGTAAATCAACCATGACTAGGGCACTTGATTTCCATTTATTCCATTTATCTAAATGTCTCTAAAGGGTATTTGTTTTCCTTAGGTTGAGGAAACATCCCATGAAGTCAATTGCCACTACTTAAATGGAGCTGTAGCTGCCTTTCTTGATCATTACAAAACATCCAAGGGAGTAGAAATTCAAGCACTAAGAACAAGTAAGGAGAACCTGCAAAAGGAAGATTTAAACACGTGCAACCACATGGAGATGGAAGGAACTCATGGCCAGAACGGAACCAAGGCAGCCATAAAACAGGAGGCAGCAAGTCTCTTTGGCCCTGATCTGGTCCCTGTAACACTGAGATCCAAAGAAACACCTTCAGAAGGAGGAGGCATATTTGAAAATGATGGTAAAGACTTTGTTGACAAAGATGGAAAACACTTTGCAAAACTGCTTTGTCCTGACAGGCAGCAGACTATGAGTACAAGTGACAATGCTGGGGTGGATCAAATGGCTTCAAACAGTGCTCCAGCCCCTTCTCAAACATTCGTTTCCACAGATGACTTGTTGGACTGCTTGGTGAATCCACAAGTGACCAGAATGGTGGCACAACTTTTGTTACAAGGGAAAAGCTTGTGATTCCAATCGATGACTTTTTAAATAACATTTTAAGGATATTTCTAAATAATATGACTACTTTACAATTTAAAAATGCACAGCAAAAGGTCAATTTGCACATGTTTGTAAATGAACTTATTCTTACCTAATTAAAAATCAGTTGGTTTGCTCTGCACATTGCTGTCTGGCCAGACTGGTTCCTTTTATTTGTAAGCCTTTCCTTAGTCCCTTTGCCATTCCTCCTCCTTTCAGCCTGTTTTACACATAAGCCTCAGGTGTTTCCAGCCGTAAGCAGTCTCTCCATCCACTTCAACCAGGCACCAACATGCTGCTGCTTTTTGTAAATAAGGCTTTACTGGAACACACCTTTGTCATTTATTGCATATTATCTATGGCAGCTTTACCATGACAGTGGTAGAGTTCAGTACAGAGACTATATGGCCCAGAAAGCCAAAAATGTTTACTATATGTCCTTTACTGAAAAGGTTTGCCAGCTCCTGGTTGGATGAATTCATTAGATGGATTCTAGCCTGGATCTGAGGTGATCTCACTTCTGACACCTGCAGAATTCTCACTGGTGACCCCTGTCTGAGGAGGAAACACATTGCTCTTTGTGGCCAAAGTGACTCCTTTTATTGTAAGTCTTTCCTCAGTTAACTTTGCTTTTCCTCCTCCATCCCATCCTATTTTAAATATAAGCCCCAAGGAGGAAATATAAATACAAGCCTTAAGACGAAAGCAGGTGGGAGTCTAAGATGAGTTCTCCCTGTGCAGGCATACCAATCCTGGAATTAGATGGTACTGGGTGCTACCAACTGCTGAAATAGTGACCGAAAGCATAGTTTAGTGAGATGGACCCTACCCTCATATTTGTAAGAAGACCTGGAGATAATTAACAATTTAGAAATTAGAAAGCATGTTGATCTCTGAGTAACCATGCATAAAACAAATGCTCAATAGAAAAGATACAGGAAGTCACCTATTAGAACCAACTGACTACTGGCCTCATCTATCTTTCCTCACACTGAAGGTATCAATAAATCCAAAGAAAGTAGGTGCTTCTGGGAGAGAGAAAGGGAGGCTATTGTTATGTGAGCACACCGAAGGAAAGAAGGGTCTGAAAGGGGCCCTTCTGTGACACTTGTCACCATCTGTGAAGCAAGTTCACAGTGTCTTGATTACCAACTTGTCTTGACTCTGGTGAGAGAGAACACCCACATACACAAGTTATATAAAGTGGAATTATTACTTACTGATATGCAGCAAAGGACAATAGAAGCCTAGGATTCATTGTGCATCAGTCTCTCAAGGCCAAGAAAACTATGCTGGGCAAATGGAGTCTCATCTGGCATCTACCCCACTTGAGACCCTGGAAAGCAGCCTTCCCTGAGATATGTGCCTTGGGGGCCACATGGTTTGCTGGGCTAAAGCACTGAAGGGCACGATGTTTGTAAAGAGAATTAGAACAGAGCACAGGCCATTCTAGTCAGTCTCTCCCCATCTCAGGACTTTGCATGCCCTGCACATTCTACAGTTATTCCTAAGAACTTTGATCCGTTCCCAGCACATAATAGGTGCTCATTAAATATTTGACTAAGCAGATTAAAGGGCTTGTTTGCAATACTCCATACTTTGGGGCAGAGGATATTGTGGCCAAATATAAGGTTTATCTTTTTCTTCAGGTAATTTTTATGTTTACTATGTTGTGACCCATTAATAAGTCAAAATATTGATTTACAGAGTGAGATCAATATGAAATAGAATGTGTTAGGATTCAATACAACTCAAAATCATGCAAATATTCGAAATTATAGATAATTTCAGTGACTTGCAGTAGTAAGTGTAAGCATTATTGTGTGAAACTTCAGGAAAATCTTATTTTGAGGTGAAGTATAGTTATCATAAAACTTTTTATTTATTCTGTACATGTACTGGGCTAGATGTATGTACTTAGTTAAGTTGGGGTCAGAAAGGTTTGAAAGGTCTCCTGAGAGAAAGCCTTTCATTCAGTTGTAAGTACTAGTCCTTGACATGCAGAGGCCTGGGAAGAAGATAAGACATTGGTATAATTGGATTTCTAAGTGTAAATGGGAGTTAATTTCCTGTATTGTAGGGATCGAGATTATGAGGCAGCAAGAAATCCTGGTCCATCGGCAAAGGGACATTGTAAGAGAGAACAGCGGAAAGGGGGAACTGTCACCCACCAATGGAGCTAGTGCCCACTTCATGCTGCGTCTCGTGGATAAGCACACCTGAGGGAGTGAAACCAATTAGTCAGTGAATACTTTGACTCACCACAGGCCAAAGGAGCTCAAGAACACAAGCTCAGACTTATACTAATGTCACAACACCAAGGTGTGAGTCAGCAGAGTTGATATATCTATTTGGTTCAGTAGGCACAATGCAAGGGCCCGTGATACTTTCAGAAATCCACAAAAATGTCTCTGACCTTATGCTGACCCACCAGGACCTATCAGATTTACTGAACTATTCCTGTCTTGTGCCCCTCCCTTCCTGTACTTTCCATCTGGATATTAGTAGTCTGAGCATTCCACGATGCTGTCACGTTTAGTTGTGGCTTTTTATCAGCAGTGGCCACTGTTTAGCATTATATCCCCCACATTTGCCCTTTGGGAGAAAAGTGCTTTCTACCAAGTGACAATTTTCCAAGTAATTTTACCCAAAAAGGAGGAAAATGACATCTTTATTTAGATTGATGATAACTATAACATTTACTGACTAGATCATTAATCCTAAGTGCACCACACTCTGCTTTTCAGCCTTGCCCCGAGTCAACCAAACCACTGGAGAACAAAAGCAAATGAGAGTAGGTCTGTGCTTTTTTATTCCAAGTTGTTGGTGCTGGGTTCAGATGCCATTGGCTAGAAAGCCCCCCCCCCCCCCAAAACATACAGAGTCTTTGCCATCCAAATATAGACAAATGGCGGCAGCAGCCGAAGTTGGAAGACCTCTGTCAATGGAGCAGCACCTGTGGCCTCCTCACCCTCCTCCACTGGAAGGAATGTCTGGTGTTGCTCCCTGTAGCCTCGGAAGAGCGACTCTATCCTCCCGCCATCCCAGCATCCAGGTGTGCCATCTGCACTGGCTTCCCATCAGCGTTGGCTCTGGCTTCTTGGCCTACAGAACTTTGGATGAGGAGACGTAATGGAAACCAAAGCCAGAAGGGAAAAAGCTAAGGAATTATGGGAGTATTTCAAAGATTATGTGGGATATTCCCAAATCGATGGCATTAATTTAGAGACCATGTTCTGTGGTGGGAAGAAGAGCAAAGGGTGCTGAGGCACCCAGACTCAGTGGCTGGCTCTCGAGGTTCCTGCCTAGGTGACCTCAGGCAAGGAGGCTTCTTGCAATCTGAACATGTTTCCTCAGCCTTAAAATATAATTCTTAACTCACATGATTGTTTGTAGAAATAAAATAATGTATGTGAAAGCACCTAATATACTATCTAATTTGACCTACGTTCTCAACAAATGGTGTTTGAATCTGAAATTTATCTGAGTAAGTTAAATAAAAACCAACTCGACCATCCAATAGATACTGAGTTATCAAATTAGCAAAATGACTGCTTAATTCCTTTGGCTTATTTATACACATGGCTTTAAAACTGTCAAAAGCGAGGCTGCCAAGGGAAATACACTGTGTAGTAACCTGAGAGTCCATCCATCTTAGCTGCATAGGAGGGCATCCACTGAAGACTGTCCCATTGTTTTCATGGAACAGTGTCAATACCAGGGAGTAGATATGGTAAGAAGGCAAACTTAGGTTCAGTGTTTGGCAGGTATAGTGGCTTCTTGTCTGCACAACTCCATGAGATGTAATCCACCTGTGCCCATTTGTGCAGAGTGCAAACACACTGTAGTCAGAGCCCTAGCTCAAGCTCCCACATGGCATGGGCTGGTTTGTGAAGGAAGAAGTTCCCTGCAGTGGAATCTGTTCAATTTGACGAAAAGGCAATATAGGTCAAGGATGCTGATGAGATGGCTCCTACTTTGGGTAGGAATCTGACTAAGAAGGCTTTTTCATTCCAGATTGGTTTATCAAACACTTATGGAACATCCATTACATCTCAGATATAGACCACACTCCAAGGACAAAAACATGAATAAGACATCATGCTGGCCCCCAAGGAAGACGGCAGCCCCAGCACTTAGTCACACCATACTTCCTAGTGCACTGTAGCATCCTGACATGATTCCAGCTGTGTCCTCCTGCTAGTGGCAGCTGGAATTGTATAGTTGTGTCTACTGTCTGTGAGACTATAAGTCTCTCCTTCTTGAATATATAAACCTGTTCCTTTCCCATGGATTTGATGTCCATACCTGTGGACACACAGTTGTCCACCCAAATTCTCAAATTTATTTGCTCTCAACATAATTCATCTGCATCATGAAAGAGAAGCTGAGAAGTTTTCAGTGCCACAGAAGGATATTTTGATCTTGGAAAAAGCTATTAAGAGGTTTTCAAAAATCATATACTTGTTTTTACAACTAGATAGGTATAAATGAACAATGGCTTTTGAGAAAGAACCCAAAATGTTATCTAAAAGTAATGAGGTACTCTGGGTATGCCTGATAGTCATAAAATACTACAAATATACTTGGACTTTGTTCATTATCCGTGACAGAGTCATACAGGTCCGTCGGATTTTGCGTATTCTTTGAAGGAGGCACAATTAATGAACTGTGTCCACGGGTGTAGATTCCAGTAAGTACTCGCACATAATACATATGCTTTTTCCCATTTACATCTGGTCTGGAGTAAGTGCTATTGGCAGAATAACTGGCATGAACAGCAAAATAGGTTCCCTTTCCATATGCTACAGCTGTGAAGAGAAAAACAAAACACGTTTAAGAATTTCAATTTAGTGTAGAATTTGACATGTTGGTCCACTATGTCAAATAATGTAAAAAAAAAAAAAAAAAAACAATGTTCAGTTTAAATATTTTGTGTGTTTTTTTTTTTTTCTTTTTTGGTACCAGAGATTGAACCCAGGGTCTCTTAATCACTGAGCCACATCCCCAGCCCTTTTTGTATTTTATTTAGAGACAGGGTCTCACTGAGTTACTTAGGGCCTCGCTAAATTGCTGAGGCTGGCTTTGAACTCACAATCCTCCTGCCTCAGCCTACCAAGCCACTAGGATTACAGGCGTGTACCATGGCGCCTGGATCCATGTGTGTTTCATTTTTAAAAATCAAATTGTCCACCTCGTAGGGCCAGTGAGTCCCTTTAGGATGGAATACAGTGAGTCCTACCCTGAAACTTTGTCTGCAACCTGGTCACCAACCATGGGGAAAATAAGTAAATCCACATTGTCCCTAGTCAGCTTGGGTTCTCAGGGCTGACACCTCCTCTGGAGCAGGCAGATCCCTCACTTCTTACCATTCTTTCCTGCATAACTGCGGTTGAAGCCATTTCCATTGACATATAGCACAGAGCCACCATCTGTTCCGTGGAAGAGTAGCCTCTCATTTTGTACCTGGCCATTCTTGGCATCCATGGTTTTTTTCTTTGCCTGGTAGCTATTCCAGAGATCTGGATTCTGGATCCTTTCAATCTACAAATTAATGAAAAAAATTATTCTGCCAGTGCCAGGGGCACTTGC
This sequence comes from Marmota marmota marmota, assembly GCF_001458135.2. Classification (NCBI taxonomy): domain Eukaryota; kingdom Metazoa; phylum Chordata; class Mammalia; order Rodentia; family Sciuridae; genus Marmota; species Marmota marmota. Next base: position 5,702,942 of record NW_026000240.1, read on the forward strand.
TAAGTATACAGCCAATGAAACATGATCACTATTTTTCATAAATAAAAATTACACTCAACAGAAAATGACAACTTTCTGCCTGGAAATCTTTTCAGATCCAGTGTTTCATAAAAACAGAAATTGGGATGAATGTTGGTTTGTTTTTTAACATCTGCTACAGACACATAAAAGCAAACTATTTAGGATCTTAAGTACTCATGATAGAAATCTGATGATCCAGTCTGTCCGGTAACTGCTATTTATGTGCATCCAATAATCGCTTCTATTGCCCTGTCCAATAACCTTGCTCTGTCCCTTTGCCTCTCTTGATGCCCCAGCCCTCCTGGGATACTGACTGACCTAGCCATGTTGTAACTGTGGGAAGAACAGTAGAGTATCTAGTACAGAGTGAAGCAATAAAGTCAAGAACATGGTGGAATAACTTTTTCAAAGTGCCTGAAACACATGATTGCCAATTCAGAATTCCATACCCAGCAAAAACTATCCTTCAAAGACGGAAGGCAAAATAAAATCATTGCAGACCAAAACTGGAGATAATCCACCATGACTAGATCAATATTAGAGAAAGTACAGAAAATGATCCCAGTCGGAAGCACAGAAATGAAGGAAGTATTGAAGAGCACTAGGAGGAAAGGGCAAATATGTTGGTCAATGTTAGGAGCAGCAAAAAAGTCAGACAGGGGTAAATAGGGTTTAAAAAGTGGCTGCATTGTCTAAAAAAAATGATAATAAATACACTACATTAAAGTTTCATAAACCAAGGATATACTTTGTAATTTCCAGAGTAATTAAGAAAAGAATTATAATAGGACACACAACCAACAATCTAATAGGGGGAGAAAATAGAATAACAGCAACGATTAACCGAAAAGAAGTCAGAAAGGGACAAAAAGAGCAAGGTACAGATTTGATAAAAATATTTAAGGGCTGGGTTGTGGCTCAGTGGTAGAGACCTTCCCAGCATGTGTGAGGCACTGGATTTGGTCCTCAGCACCACATAAAAAATAAAGAAATAAAATAAAGTTATAAAAATGATTTTAAAAATATTAAAGTGAAATATTTAAACCCAAACATCAGTAAACACATTAAATGCAATAAACAGATTAAGTACTCTACTTAAAAGATAAAGAGAAAGACAAAACTCATATGCTGCTACTAAGAGACACATTTTAAATATATGAGCTAATATATAACTATAAAATGGCTAAAAGACAAAGACTGGATGGGGCTGGGGCTGGGGCTCAGCAGTAGAGCACTCCCTAGCACGTGCGAGGCCCTGGGTTCGATTCTCAGCACCACATAAAAATAAATAAATAAAGGTATTGTGTCCAACTACAACTAAAAAAATACAAAGAAAAAAAAAAAAGACAAAGACTAGAAAAAGATGAAACATTCTAAAACTAACCAAAGAAAGTTGGTCTTGCTATTTTAATTTTGCTAATCATTTTGGTATCATATATATAATATAAAACAAAATTAATGTTATTATAAATCAAATTTTCTTTTTTTAAATGTTTTACTCATACATAATAATTGTACAGAGAAGTGGGTTCACTGTGGCATATTAGTGCAAACATATAACATAATTTGCAATTTCTTTCCCCAGTACCTTCCTTTCCCCTTCTTCCCTCTCCCTAATGCCACTTCTCTACCTACTGATCTTCCTTCTATTTTCATAACATCGCCTTTTTTCTCTTTTTTCCTGTAGCTTTGAAAGGAAACACAATGCTTGACTTTCTGAATCTGGCATATTTTGCTAAACATGATACTCTCCTGTTCCATTTTCTTGTAAAGGATACAATTTCATTTTTTATGGTGGAAGAAGACTTCATCGTGTATATAAGACATGTTTTCTTTATTCATTCATAAATAGGTGTTGACAAACACCTAAACTGATTCCATAATTTCGCTGTTGTGAATTGTGCTGCTATAAAATAGTAATGAATGTATCTCTAGAGTATACTGACTTTAATTCTTCTGGATAAATATCAAGGTGGGCTATAACTGGATTATATGGTGGTTCTATTCCTAGTCTTTTGAGGAACCTCCATAGTGATTTCCATAGTGGCCATACGGTTACATTCCCACCAATAGTGTACAAGAGTTCCTTTTCCCCTGTATCCTCACAGGCATTTGTTGTTACTTTTATTCTTGATGATTGCCAATCTAACTGAAGTTACATGGAATCTGAGTGTAGTTTTTTTTTTTTTTTAATTGTTCGGCATTTTATTCTTATGATTTGTATGCTTGGTGATACTTTTAAAATTAACTGTGTCACAGATAGGCATGTCACATACTTTACAGCTATAATAATTTTTCTAACACTATATTTTTATGACAGTAATTGCCTTCTTTCTAGAAAAATATACATTTTGAATCTAGTGACACTTCATCTATTATTTTTAATATATTAAAGCAGCATATTAGATTATTTTTATTTGTTGCTTTTAGATGTACATGACAGTAGAGAGCGTTTTGACATACATACATACATGGTGTGTAATCCATTACAATTTTGATCCCATTCTTATGGTTGAACATGATGTGGAGTTACACTGGTCATATGTTCATATATGAGCATATAATCCAACCAACAAATGGGCTGAGGAACTGAACAGACACTTCACAGAAGAGGAAATACAATTGATCAACAAATATATGAAAAAGTGTTCAACATCTCAATCAATTAGAGAAATGCAAATCAGAACTACTCTAAAATTTCAACTCACTCCTGTCAGAATGGCAATCATCAAGAATACAGGCAACAATAAATTTTGGCAAGGATATGTTGAAAAAGGTACTCTCATACATGGCTGGTGGAACTGCAAATTGGTGCAACCACTATGGAAAGCATACGGAGATTCCTCAGAAAATTGGGAATGGAACCACCATTTGACCAGCTATCCCACTCCTTGGTTTATACCCAAAGGACTTAAAATCAGCATACTATAGTGACACAGCCACATCAATGTTTGTAGCAGCTCAATTCACAATAGCTAAACCGTGGAACCAAGCTAGGTGTTCTTCAATAGATGAATGGATAAAGAAAATGTGGTATATATACTCAATGGAATATTACTCAGCTTTAAAGAAGAATGAAATTATGGCATTTGCCAGTGGATAAATTTCAAGGTGTGGTATAACTGGTTAGAGCTGGAGAATATCATGCTAAGCAAAATAAGCCAATCCCACAAAACCAAAGGCTGAATGCTTTCTCTAATATGCAGATGCTAATTTACAGGGGGGCACTAGGAAAGAACAGCATTACCTTAGATTAGATAGAGGGAAGTTATGTGAGGGGAGGGAGAGAATGTGGGGATAGGAAAGATAGTAGAATAAGACAGACATTATTACTGTATGTATATATGTGACAACATGACCAATATGATTCTGCAACATGTACACTCATAAAAATGAGAAATTATATCCCATCTATGTATGATATATCAAAATGCATAAATGCATTCTACTGTCATGTATAACCAATTAAAACAAATAAAACTATTTTAAGAAAAAGTCTATAATATTAAATTTTAACAGAAAACATAAATCTGAGCTCATGATTTTCTTAGCTTTAGAAACATAAGGGCCTGGAATCACAACACCTCAGTAGCAGTGAACTCACTCAGCACACAACTCTGCTTTCTTACTGCCGTTCCCCACTACATGCAATCAGGACTTTTAGGGAAACAACTGGTTCCAAGCCTGAGACAGAGAAAGCACAAAGTAGGCATGAGTGACCTTATGCCAGGAAGTGAAGAAATGTTCCAAGTGTAAGGGGAAAAGACATGGAAGCCAATTTCCTACCAGCCGAACATAGGATGATTTTTACATCTAAAGGAATAATCACTCTAATTAAATACAATGTAATAAACCTTTTTTAAAAGCATGAGGGAAGAAAACTTATTCTTTTAAAAACAGCCAGATAAGAAATACAAAAGGAATGCCAGCATTAGAACATCATCTTGTAGATACAATGGATTCAGGCAAGAATGATCAGTGGGTGTTAAAATCAATGGATAAGAGATGGTTGGGGACAACATCATCATTAATATTAGCATCATTAACAGTGGGACAAACTTACCATATGAAACTCCTGATGTGAAATATCATCTATGAAGTATTATAAAAATGTTGATCTGAATTTACCTTAGCCTTTAAATCTAATTCTCAGCTTACCAGAAATAAAGAGTATACAGAAATAAATTAAATGACTATGATGAATCAGACAAACCTAGAATCTATAAGAAAACTGATTGGAATTTTTTCCAAAATACCAAGGTATTAAGTCCAGAATGTGAGACACTCTACAACACAATTGGCTTAAACTCTTCAAAAATTTGATGTCATGAAAAAATTATTTTAAAAAATGCAGGAGTACGATTCTATATTAGAAAATATGAGGAAGATATAATGACCAAATATAGTGTATAACCAAAGTTGGTATAGCAGGGAAATAGGAATAAAAAAGATTTGTTAAGCAATTGGAGAATTTCGAATATGGTGTCTATACTGGATATTAGTGCATTAATGGTAATTTTCTTACATAGTATAACGGTATTTTGTAATTTAGAGAATGTCTTTGTTCTTAAAAAATACGTACTAAATTATTTAGAGTGTCATGATGTCCATAACTTAACTTTCAAATGCAAATGTGTAAAATGGTTGAATCTAAGTACAAGGTTTGTGGACATTAAAAAGTCTTAATCATAAGACATAACAATAATGCAAGATGACAGAGCAGCAATTTTTTATGTTGGTGTTTTCATACTACCAGGAACAACACAGAGGTGTATGTTACAGAGTACGTACTACCTACTTCAGCTTTTATTGGGTTCATACACTAGGATTTCCTGGTTCCTACAATGGGATTTCACATAAGATTTTATTTAAACATTATTGGATTCATTTCTCTGATGAGGTCTGTCCATCCATGGCAGGCCTCCCAGGGCCTACTACAGATGTTGCTCATCAATTAGCACATTCCCAGCTCATCTGAATTTGGCATCTCGTTAAATGGGCCAGTCAGCCACTACCAGTTTTCTGTAATTGGCATTTGGAATGACATTTTGTTATCTCAGAACTAGACCATCAAATAGCTACACACTTGAATCCCATTGTCTTGGTTCCTCATAGAATTGTTTTCATTCAATCAGGCATTAGTTTTGTTCAACCTGTTTACATTAAAGGAGGTTTAAGAAAAGGTGATATAAATTTGATATTGAATTTATCATGAAGATGATGTTAAGGATATTCTCCAATACTTGAGCCACCAAAGAAATCTCTCAGGAGTCAGTCTCAGAATTGTGAAGAGCCATGAGTCTCGTCATCAGAAGGTTTATTCTTTTATTGTGGATGTGAGTCTTGTAACTACTCGGTATTTACTTCTTGACTTTGTCCACTAGGAAACTAGGAAACTCAGGGACAAATGTACAACTGTCTAAGACCTTGTGTTATATTGTGACCTGGCAATATTTAGGTATTATCTTATTTTCTCTACCTTCCTTCTCTCTGTATCCATTTTTTCTTCATCTATTTATTTTATCTAAAGGTATAGTATATATCTTTGTAGGACACTGGAGATCTTTTTGAATCATCATTTGTTTTAACTACATGAATAAACAGAGTGATGGCAGGCAGTAAAGAAAATTTGCAAAGAAAAAAAATGAAAGTCTTATTGGAAGACTCATTATCACAGATGAATGGAAGGAAATCAAAGATCTCTGATTTTCCCAGCAAATGGTGGAATCAAGGACAAAAATGGGGAAGGAAGAGAACACAGAAGTAATAGATGATGAGTTAGATTTAGAAAAGTTGATTTAGCAGTTACACATTCAAGAGGAGAGGTTTTAGGCCACTTGAGTAAGTTCTAGAAACTTGAGTAAAAGATACAGTTTGGTGGTGTTGATTTAGGAATTATCAAGATTGAAAGAATGGCTGAACACAAGAGGGGTAAAAATTTCCCGGCAAGATACAGAGACAGAAGACCAAACTGTGAGTCCTATGAAGGAAAAACAGATTACAATGATAATGAGAGGGAAATTAGTTAAAGAGGGAGAAAAAAGTCAAATATCTTTTCACATAAGTCAGATAGGAACATCATTTCAAAGGACAGTATTAATAATGTTTTAACATAAAAGATGCCAAAATAATTGAGAAGAATAGGGAAAAGGCTACAGAGTTTATCAAGGCAGTTAGCACCCTCTGACCTGTGAACACAGGAGCAAAAGAGCAGAATCCTGAGTGAGGACCCTCCATGCATCACTATCTCATGTTTGCTAGTTATCAAATCCAACTTTGAAGCCATATCATTAAATTTTATTAGCTAGCTTCACAAAGTAAATATGATGTATCTTTAATATTCTAACATGGGATTGTCGTCTAAGATTGTGTTGTAACAACTGACACGAGACTTTAAATTTTAGTAATTGTGGTGCCATAAATAGAATCTAGAATCTAATTACCATAAATATTCTAAGTCTGGTTAAAAAATGAAATAGAAAATGAATAAAAATGCGTTTAGACAGGGCCATGATATCAGTTATCTCTGCCATCAAGAGACATGATGTCAGCAGTTGACTTACCTTCTCTATGACAAACTGTGAGCAGGTCTGGTTAAACTTGCTTGCCACAGTGGTGTATTCTGGATCACTAGGCTGCAGCGCCACCGCACACCAATTCTGCTGCTTCATGTCACTCCAGTACTCAGGGATTTCAACTGCAAAGCAGACATTTGAGGGTTCTGCTGCACATGCCTGGTATGCTTTGAATTAACTGAGTATCATCTGTGCTCTTGTGTTACAAACTCCTAATTCCATGATTCCATTTCCTTATCTTCCTAGGATATTTTTTTTCAAGTGTGGATCATAGACCATCAATATCAGAACCAACTGAATTCTTGTTATTAAAAAGAACAGAAGAGGGGCTGGGGCTGGGGCTTAGCGGTAGAGTGCTCGCCTAGCACATGCAAGGTGCTGGGTTCAATCCTCAGCACCACATTAAAAAAAAATGAATTTGTGCATGTCTCCATATTTTCACAGACACATGTCCAACTACAACTAAAAAATATATTTAAAAAAAAAGAAAGAAAAAGAAAAGGGCTGTAGCTGTGGCTCAGTGGTAAAGTGCCTGCCTGGCATGTGTGAGACACTGGGTTCTATCCTCAGCACCACATAAAAATAAATAAATACAATAAAGGTTTAAAAAAAAAAAAGGAAAGAAAAGAAAGGGGCCAGTCACAGTGGCGCACCTATAATCCCAGCAACTCAGGAGGCTGAAGACAACAGGATCCCAGGTTCAGGCCAGCCCAGGCAATTAGAGAGAAACTATTTCAAATTAAAAAAAAAAAAATTAAAAAGGCCTCGAGATGTAGCTCAGTGGTAGCACCCCTGGGTTCAATTCCTAGTACCTAAGTACATACAAAAAATAACAAACAAACAAACCAAAGAGGCTAGGATTTAGCTCAGCAATAGAACATTGCTGAGCCTGCATAATGAGTTTGATCCTTGACACCAAACAAAACAGAAACCTCACACCTGTTGAATAAGGTCTCCAGGGGTGAAGCCCGCGACTCTTCATCTTAAGTTCTGATCATGCTAAGATGGGAGAACCACTGGTGCACTATACCTCATCTTTAGTTTCTATTCAGCCTCTACTCTGGCACAATTAAACAACACATTATTTTCCTACCTGTCTGAAATAGTTACTATTCTTTTGCTTATGCATAGAATTTGCCAGAACCCTTCCTTGCCATCATCACAGTGTACTCCACATCTATTTTCTCATTGTTTTTCACCATGTCCTTAAGAGGTCAGTGTGGTGTACATTTTGCCATTTGGCAGGTTGTGGTGGCAGACCTCCCTCCTATCCTGACTACTACACATGATTGGTCACGTCATTTCCCCAGCAGGCTCAGGATCTCTGGAATTCATTCATACTCATCTCACAAGAGATGAACATAGTGTATGGGAAGCCAAGTTACTGCTTTCCACTGGGCGACTTAAGTGTCGAGGGCAGGGATGGGGTTTACATGGGACAGGCATTCCCTTCTTGGGGATGGCTCAGGATCCGTGGGTGGCTTCCTGATGTGTGTCAAGGAAACTGCTGCTCAGGACAGAGATGACTTCTGGGAATAGAATTAGGATGCTCCCAGGGTCACCAGGGACACAGAGAGGCCCCCTCTGACCATTCTGTCCTGTTTTTTCCCCCTCTAGAAAATCTTGAGCCACTTTCTCTTTGGGCCTATTTTCTATCCTTCCGTGGCTGATGCAGCCATTACCTCCCCAGCAGAGCTGGCTCTGAGGAAGCTCATAAATTAGAGACAGGAACAAATGCAAGGTTTGGCTATTGGTATCATTAAGATGGGCATTCTCAGACTGTGGGGTCATGTCCATGCTGTGTGTCCATGGCCAAAGAGTAAACTCTTTAAGCTCAGAGACCAAGTCTTTTAGTTTATTCCATTAGGGTTACTGGAGTTTTATCTACTTGAAAATTTTATACATATCCAAATAGTGTTAAGCCCAAAGTAGGTTTAAAATGACAGATGACAAGCATGAAAATCTAACTCACCTTCAGATTTTGTGAGGCGCTGAATAGTTACACTGTGTCCATGTGGATCTGTGGCAATGTATGTGTTCAGATTCACTGTATAGTTCTCATTATTAATTTTGACAACAACGTTCTTATTCTTTGCTCTCCTTGCATCCTCCAATTTCAGACTGGTCATTTTGTCAAAAGGAACAAAAACGTTATTGTCATCATATTGCCATTCTATAAAGTCACTGATGCAATCCGCCCGGGTTTCCTTTTCTTTGGCCAATCGAATGCTCTTGATCATTTCCTCAATTTCATTTCGAGCCTGTAGCACATCTCTGCTAATTCCCAAAACCTCAATTAAAGGTCTCTTCTGGTTCAGGGAAATGGTAATATTTAAAGTCTTCTGTAGCTCATTCAGTTTCTGGTACTCCTTTTCATCAAAGTTTTTGATACACTCATCTTCACTAGTGTAAGAACACTGCTCCTTTTTAATCAGTTCTTGTAGCCAGGAGATAGTTTTGTCCACATTGTTTATATTTTCACCACACACCTGGAAAACTACCAATTCTGTTTTCTTTTCCAAAACCAAGGGATTCCGTTTTTTGGGAGATTGCTTTGAAAAGCCCAAAAATGCTAAAGAGAAAAGGAAGATTAGCTATTTCTCATGTGATGGCAATATTAGGAATTACATATGAAGTAGAAATGAACAACTCACAGGCAAATTTAGACATCATAGACTGCTGAGGGGCAGCCTGAGATCCTTCTCTTTTTTTCATGGTGGCATAAAACACATCCAGGATCTGGGGCAGAAGGATAACAACTTTCACTTTTTTCACAGACTGGACGGATCCTTTCTGGACAAAGTCTTCAATGGCATCCATTGTGCCTTCAGCAACCGTATCTGGGTTTTGTTGGGCTTGTCCTGGAAAAGCAAATAACAAAAAATGACTAGCAGGGAAAAAAAATCCAAAAAAAAAAAAGCTCAGGGTCTGGGGATGTGGCTCAAGCGGTAGCGCGCTCGCCTGGCATGCGAGCGGCCCGGGTTCGATCCTCAGCACCACATACAAACAAAGATGTTGTATCCGCCGAAATCTAAAAAATAAATATTAAAAAAAAAAAGCTCAGGAATAAATTAGGCATTACAAATCTCACAGAATAAATGCCCACTCCCCAACTGTTCATCCAATTTTTGCCACCCACGTACCTTCACCATATCATGGGTCACGACGTTGAACTGTTCTAACAATACATCTGCAAACACTTCTGAAATCCTGGATGCAATGGGGAGTTTTTCCTCCCAGGATGTCAAGGAAGCCAACAACCGAGTAAGGAACAGGGATCCTGAAACCTAACTTCTGGTTTCTGACATTTCTATCTGACCTGTTCTGCTGATCCCAGATCACTGTGTCCTGTTACAGAGTACAAAGTTCTGTCCCTGAGAACTTTTCTTTTTGGTTCACTAGTGGATTCAAAGGATCCACAAAAAGCAGAAGATGCTAATATATGTTGAAACAACATGCTCTTTAGAGAGAAAAATGTTCTTTTTTACTCAGTCATCACTTGATTTTGTGCATGTGTCCATATTTTCACAGATATTTTGGGGGACCTGATTTTATTTTATTTTTTAATGTGTAATTTTTTTCCACGTTGCCTTATTGGTACATTATAGTTGTACATAATTCTGGCATTTGTTGTCATATATTTGTACATGCACACAATATAACAATATAATTTGGCCAATATCATTCCCCAGCACTCTCCTCCCCCACTCCTTGGTTGCTTTCCTCTACTGATCTACCTTTGATTTCCATAAGATCTGTCCCCACCTTTCTTTTTCTTTGGGGGAGTCAATTTCAACTAAGATAATTTTGTATGACACCCAGAACTGTCAGCTAATAGTCATAATCTATAATTCTTTGCACACAAGTTATCCTAAGCCTCCAGGAAGTCTTTTCTCCCACACACAGAAGTGTTTTTTCCTCCTTGAAACACCAGAGTTCAAGGTAGCCCAGTAATCAGATCCATTCCTGCTTTCAGCATGCTCCAGATTGTTTTTCTCAAGTCATGAAAGCCACTGCCTAGGTAAGATCATGAAAAGTCCCTTTCAGCTTATGGAAGTGGTCCATATGAATGTCAGCTGGCCAGGTCACATATTAGGCAATGTAAAAATGTCACCAACCTGGTATGACTGATCAAGGAGCCGATTTGGATTATCCCTAATGATCAGGGACAGAAGGAAACTCCATAAAAGGCTGTGGTTTTCACGTGGTACTTGGAAGAATTTAGATTCATTCATTCACTCTCAATAAACATCTACCATGTCCCATAACAGGATAGATATTCAGCTAGCCACTTATTAGGACACAGAGAATGTGTGTGATATGTGGAATAAACAATGGGGGAAGTTTGGAAAACTTATGCCAGATAGAACTATGTCACAGGGGAATGGTATGTTCAGCCTGGCCTGGACAGGAAAGCACACCAATTTTTGAGAAAGATAAATCTGGAGGGCATAGAGGAGGCACTGGAGTGGGGAATCCAGCTCTAGGTAGGAAACTAATATAAGAGTTTAGGCAAAACACAAGTGCTGAACTAAGTAAGACATAATGAAGGGTAGGGTATAGGAACGAGGAGATATGTAGGAAGCCAAGTCAGGAGGACTATGACCAGCAGAGTTTGTCCTTGACCGTTCCCTTCCTCTCTTTTTCCCCCACATACCTTCACCATATCATGGGTCACATTGTACTGCAGGTGTTCATTTACCTAACTCATTTACCACCAGGCTAGGTGCTCCTGTGGACTGGACTCTTGGTCATCTTTCTATCGACTGTGTCTGGCACATATATATATTTAAACTAATTAGCAATCTAATGAGCATAAGAGTGACAAGGAGTTCAAGGATTCCAGATGGAAAGTAAAGCTTTCACATACCTGGGGATTTAAGGGGGAAGGCAGGATTGAGGGGGGAAGACAATGAATGGGAATTTGGAGTTTGCACTGACTCTCAGGTGTTTTTGATCAGCCATTCCCTCCCCTTATGCAGGAAGCTGTCTTGATCACAGTCACAGGGCAACTCATAAACATCACTAAGGTGGACGCTCCCAGTCACTGTGGTCAAAAGGCCTGATCAGAAAAACTTAGCAGAGGAAAAGTTTATTTGGGGCTTACAGTTTCACAGGTTCAGTTCATAGTTGGCTGACTCCACTGCTCTGGGACCAAGATAAGGCAGAACATTATGGGAGAAAGGTGTGGTGGAGGAAAGTGCTCAGTTCACGGTTGGCAAGAAGCAGAGAGAGAAAAGAGAGGAGCCAGGGACAAGCTGTTGTCCAGGGGCATACACCCAGTGACCAACTTGCTCCATCACCCTCAACCTCCCTATAGTTGGCACCCAGTAGTTCACTCAAATTATTAATCCATCTTGTGGATTAATACAGCAATGAGATTATAACTCTAATAATCTAATCATTACACTTTCGAATATTCCTTCATTGTCTAATGCTTTTGGGGCATGAGCTTTTGGGGTGACATTAACGGTCCCAACCATAACTCTTCCCATCTGGGGGTCCAAAGACCAGCTCAGGTGGTGAAGAAGACAGCCAAAGAAAACAAGCAAGAAGAACCTGCCAACCCTGATTTATTTGTTCAGACCAGTAATGCGACCAGGTCAGCAGAAGAAACAACAGGTTGGCAGTAACTAAGAAATACTGCAATATGTGTATATATTTACACAATACTAAAATGTCCACCTTTCCTTGTTTCTTCTTTTAACTCTACCCAGGGAAGATCTGTGCCACAACTGAGCTGCTGCTTTATTGTCCCAAAGTAACTTAAGGTGAAACACAAGATTAGATATCACAGGGAAATAAAGATGAAGACAGAGACTGGAGAGCCATTAGTGGGTGTTTGCCAAAGACTGATAGATAGATGATTGATTGATTGATTGATTGATGAGATGTTGGCTAATCTTCCAGGAATGGATGATATCACTGGAGAACAAAAACATATAAGGATCATAAATTATAATTTTAGAAATAAAAGTAGTAAAGCGGACATGAAATTCCTTTTAGGAACTTTATGAGCAATGGCATAGAATTACAGAAAGAAAGATATGGATCAAAAGTTTAGAAGAAGGCCCAGAAAATGACAAGGATGATTAAACTTATTGAGAATAAACTTTTGGAGAGCCTGGAACCAGTTAAAACATTCAAACTTAGATTTTCAGCAACAGAATGCTGAAATGCTCAGTGCTCGCTCATTGGGACCCGTCAGACACCATCCTCTGAGATGTCCAGCCTGAGAGTAGGTGCCACTCCTGGCCTGCTCTCTAAGGGAGACCAAGCAGAAATTCCTAACATGACTCTGATTCCTGGGGGGAAGAGCTTGAAGGGCTTCAGTTCACTAATGATAAAAAACCCAAAGCACTATGCTTATCTATAAAGAACCACACAGTCATTGCACAGGTTGAGGAAAATAAGAAACTCAAAATAAGTTGGCTGGAAAAAGGAAGGTGTAGCATTGAGTTTCTGACCCAGGGGTTCTGCTGACCGAGAGGCTTCTGTACAGAGGTTCAAGGCCAGCAGACACAGGCAACCACTGAGTGGAGGGCTGCAGGTGCTCACCCAGAGGTCAGATGAGCCAGATGGAAGCAGCTACACAGATGTGGTCCACGTGGAGGGGACAGAAGAGGAAGTTAAGAATGAAACAATGGAGGATACGCAGGGAAGTGAATAAAGAGAGAGCTGATGAAACAGCCTGAGGGAAAGTCTTTCCTTCCACTCACCTCCTTTTCTTCTCCCTCTCTTTCCCTTCCTTTCTCTCTGACATCCCACATTCTCTTCAATTCTTTTATTTTTTCATTTTTTCCTCTTTCTTTTCTTCCTCCCTCCTTCCCTCCCTGCTTCCTTTCTTCCTATCTTTCTTATTTATTTTTTGAGATGGGGTCTAAGTTGCCCACACTGGCCACAAACTCCTGGGCTCAAGTGAGCCTCCTGCCTCAGCCTCCCTAGTAGCCTGAACTATAAGCACATGCCATGGCACCCAGCTCATTCTTTCCTCTTTAACCACCCCCAGGCTTTGCTCATTCCCTAAGTGACTGCCTTGGGGTGAGGAATCTGTCCACTCCTAGATTAACTGTCACTGCTGTCCCTCAGATTCATTGTGTATCACCCACATTCACACTCAGCACCAGACCTAAGGGAAACTGGACGCTGTGGGATTCAGCATTAATAGCCAGCGGCTACACACCTGTCCCAATGGCTGGGAGGCAAATGGATGAGTAATTCCGTTTCTCACACTCTTGCAAAACACAGGAAACTGACTTCTTGATATCATTTCCACCAACAACATGAATGATATTCTTGCACCTCAGTAATCCACCTTCTGTAATTATATACTCGTTTTTGCCTTGTTGAGCTGGGAAACACGGATGAAGAAAAAAAAAAGATACAAAATTAGATGTTGAAGCTACTCTTTGTTTAGTAAGCAAAAATAAGAAACCCTCTTTGATGAAATTGTGGCTTAATTTCTCTAACTGTGAGATTATATTTTTACTTCTCCTATTCTACCCATTTGAATTCTTTAGTAAACTGTATGATTTTTAAGACTAATGTGTTGTCTTCCCAATCCCAAGACATTCCTCAGCTCTTCAAAGCCTTCCCTATTCAGGCTTCTGCTCATAATTTGGGACCAGAAGATAGCATTTTGCCTTACCCATGAGAGCACATTCCGCCTCCACATTTTGTCCTGCACATTCTAGAATTGCTTTGGAGACACCTACACAAGAAAATCAAGATGGTAACAAATATGAATAAAATCATGACAGTGCATTTGGATCAGAAAGATCAGCTTATTATCTAAACACATTCCTCATTTTCAAAGAAATCCTATAACCTAAGTATTGCTCATAAGAGGAAGAAAAACTCATAAAATAACTGTTGCCAATTATAAGAACACTTGTCAAAATAATTTTTTAAAAAATTAATATCAATAAGCCAAAGTTATCAAAACCAGCTTGGCTATAGAAACCTTCCTTCATAGGATCTATCAGGTCAATAATTACACTAGTGAAAACCATACTAGTGAAGTACCTGCTTTGAGATTAAATGTATTTGATGTTGAATTTACAATCACATCTGCTGCCTCTTTGGTAATATCTCCAGAGGCCACCTGGAAGAGGATGGGGCCAATCTGCATTTCATGCACTCCTAAATCAGGGCTGGAGATAGTCCCATAGAAACCTACAAAGAAAAAAGGTAGAGTCAATAACCAAGTCAGCATGAACTGTTTCTCGAAAAAGATTAGAAAATATAGGACAAACATAGCTCTGGGTTTGACCAAGGTGAACTTAGCCTTCTAAGGATCTGTGTCTCTCACAATTATAATGAAAAACTTAGGACAGACACAAAAAGCCACCACTTGAGAACTCTAAAAAGTAAACAGCAGGCAGACTAGGCAAGGGGGTGAAAACATGTAGAAGCAATCTGTACAGGGGAGATTTTCACATTTGGTTTCATTTTTAAATGTTTCTTTTTTTCTCCCCTAGAGTAAAAAGAACTGTATAATGGGCAGCAAAATCCTCTCACACAATCCTTGTCTTTGCAGTCAAAGGATTGGGGAAAGGGTCTTTGTGGGCTGAAGGCTATGGGAGGGAATCCTCTGTTTTTACACATGTGTGTGCTGACACACACACACAGTTTTAATCCGGGTACTTGCTCAAAGTGACCCCAGTTGCAGAACTGCACATTGGCACCGCAGAGAGCTACAACTCTGAGAGACATTCTATAAAGTGTGGCCAAAAGAATTAGAGAAAAGGGGTCCCCCGTGTTCTGAAAAAAAATGTCCATACACACTCACATAGGTAAGGCACAATGTTTGTATGGAACATTTTTCTTTTCTCTCTCCACTTTGCCCAAGGGCAACCCTGGTGATGAAGAACTGTGAGGCAACATAACAGGTAAACCGAACTCTGAGCGATCCCTGTCCCTGTGGCCAGATGACCTCAAAAATGGGCTCCGCAAGCCAGAGAGTGGAAGGGAATCATAGAAAGGTGAACACTGGAGAAGAGGATCACCTGATCCTATACATGAACTGGAATAAGTCCTGAGCTCCCCCAGAGCTGCCGGTGTGGGGCAAGCCCAAGACAGCCCAGCTAAGTCTTTAACTTTGACTGACCTTAGAACCTTGCCCATTCAGAAGGTGAGACAGAACTCGCAGAATGAACTTGACTGACTGCCCATTAAACAAGAAAAACCACCACCACTCTTCAGATTTCAATAGGACCCAAGTCTCATAACATAATATTCCAAAGGTCCAGTTTACATTCCAAAATTGCTTGTCATTACAAAGAACCAGAAAAGGGCTGGGCTTGTAGCTCAGTGGCAGAATGCTTGCCTAGCAGGTGTGAGGCACTGGGATTCGCGTGAGGCACTGGGTTCAATCCTCAGCACCACATAAAAATTAACAAATAAAATAAAGGCATTCTGTCCATCTACAACTATAAAAAAAAAGAACCAGAAAAAATGACCAACTTTTGAAGATAAAAACAATAAATGTCAATTCCAAAGTGATCCAGATGTTGGAATTATTAGCATCTGCTGTAACTATGATCCATGAGATCAGAGTAAACATATTTGAATGAATGGAAATGATTTGGATGAATGAAAGGACAGGACCTCTTTGCAGAAAAATAGAAACCATACAAAATAGGACCAAATGGACATTTTTGAACTCCAAAATACACTATCTGAAATAAAATTTCACTGAATGTATTCAATAGCAGAGTTGATGGAGAAAAGATTCAGTGAATTTGAAGGCAGATCACTATAAATTATCCAATCTGTAGAGAAGAGAGAAAAAAGCACAGGGTGGGGGGAGGGGACTGGCAGGGAGAAGAACAACTACTCAGAGACCTGAGAGACATGATTGAAAAGTTTTGCGGTCACATGGTTGGACTATCAATAGGCAACAGAAAAGTGCAGAAAAAAATATTTGAAGAAATAATGCCCCCAAAATTCCCAAATTTGATAAAATACATTTTTTTTAGTCTCAAGAAGCCTAAGTGAAGCTGGACGTAGTGGTGCACACCTGCAATGTTAGAGGCCACTTTAGGCACCACATTGAAACCCCATTTCAAAAAAAAGAAAAAAAAAAAAAAGAACCTCAATGAACTTCAAAAAGGATAAACTGAAAAACAGCAGCAGCAGCAAATTTGACAGAGGAGAAGCATTTGGTTGACATGGTCTTTCAACGTGTCTATTTTAGAAAATACATGCTATATTATGCTCTGAAAGTAGTAGTGTTGTCACTACTTAAATACCCACTATATGAATTACAGAATGTGGCCCTCTTTTCTCTTTTACCCCAGATCAGATAAACATGGCCAGTATCTTGCACATTTAGGTGTACTGAAAATAATTATGTTATTTATCACTCAATTTTTTTTTCCAGAAAAATCATCACTATCATCTTCTACCAGTCACTTGGATAGTTACTTAGAAACCAGAAAGCATTTGTCAATTTAAAAGCTTTACTGAACCTTTTGTATCTTCAGCCTTGGGGATTTTGTCATTAAGATTTCCATTTTTCCTTCTGGCAAATTCATCTGAAAATGCCTGGAAATACAAACACAGTTTTGACCATTACCATCCAGTTGATGAATGAGTTTGATTTATCAGGGTTTTTCATCTTGCAAGTGTATATACAGATTTAGAAAAAAAAATGTTGAACAATATTATTTATTTCTTTATGGATTTTTAAAGTTATGAAAATAATACATATAATTCCCTTTCTACAAATGTGTGCTATGAAAATTAACAAAGATATGAACACAGATAAAAATACAAGGATATTCATCAGAGTGCTATTCATAATAGAGAAAAAATAAGTTAAAATCCAATGGGAGGCTAGGCTCAGTGACACATGCCTGTAATCCCAGTGACTCAGAAGGCTGAGGCAGGAGGATGTGAGTTCAAAGCCAGCCTCAGCTAGTGAATGTATTCTAGTGTTGATGAATATGTGAATTTCATTTCTTTGCAAAATCATCACTTTCTTCCTCCTTGTTAAATAAACAACAGAGACTTTTATTGGGGGGGTGGGGATAGAATCCTGGCTGAAGTCTGACACAGTAATGGGAGAGAGATGGGAAGAGACTGCTTAGTGAGGTCTCAGAATCACCAGCCTCCGGGAGTCAGGCAGGTAAAGTACCCCAGTAGAAGTGGACTGATTTGAGTTTGGAGAATTAGAAGACACCTGCCACTCAGTCCCAGCAAATTGTTCCAAGCAGCAATTTCATTCTAGCTTATCAAGTCTTTTCAATTTTTAGGTCACATCATTTTTTTGAACATCTGGAGGATCACAAATTCAAAGCCAGCCTCACCAACTTAGTGAGGCCCTAAGCAACATAGTGAGACCCTGTCTCAAAATAAAAAATAAAAAGGGCCAGGGATGCAGCCCACTAGTTAAGTACCATGGAATTCAATCAAAAAAAAAAAAGAGAGAGACAAAATGGAACAATAATGTATGTAGAATCAATAGCATTTCAAATGACATTGATGGTGTCTGTATGGACTAAAGCTTGTTACAGAACATTTGAGAGTACTCTGAGTGTTTAGGGGAAAAAATGTAGGCTGGGATTGCTAGAAAATAGTGAGATATGATGGTTCAGGTCTGTGTCATGAAACTCTCCCATCTCTCCACTCAGTCATTCTTTCAATAATGCTCAACACTTCATGTTCTAATTTAGTTTGCTCTGTGTGTATAGATCCTAGTGCCCAGAGGAAGTATGATTTATAGACAGCAAAATATGTGCTACATACCTTGTTCCATGACCCACATCACCTCACATGATATAAGTCACAGGGAAATTATTAAAAACTCTTGTACTGAGCAAAAGTATCTGTAATTATATAGGCCAAGCAAGTGGACCACCTATTTTTCTCAGGTGACGTAGCTGCCTGATTAAAATGGAGGTTAAGATTTGTTTGCTTGCTTCCAAAGAACTTACAGATAGTGTCCAGATTAAAAAAAAAAGTAAAATACGACCTAAAAATTCAGATCCTCCTGTTATCCTTGTACATCTCTTGGCTTCCTGGCTTCAATCTGCTTGTTAAATTCTTGCAAAATCGTGTAACTTCTCAAACATTTATTGTCATCTGTGCTACGAGATTATAAAGACTCAGAGGGCAGGGATGAGGGCTTAAATGTCTCTGGTTCTCCCATCATACCCAGGCCAGGGTCTCACAGCTGATATTTAGTAAATGTGACCTGATTGTCAGACTATAACTGAAGATGGTGCTGGCATTTCTCTCCTGCTCACATGGGGCGGTGCTTACTTTTTCTCACCAACCCTTCACATTACAGTCCATTGCATATCCAGGAAGCACTTGTGTCCCATCCTGACATTTAACCATGTTAAAACTATGTAAAAATGTAAAAACTATATTTTTATAATATTATTAAAATTTTTATGTCCATGAAAGGAATCCTATAGGTTTCTTAAGGAGTCTTAAGGAGTATGTCAACTGTACTACAATATGTAAGCCTTATTTGGATTCTGATTCAAAGCTGTGAAGACCAAATAAAACATTTATGAGATAGTTGGAAAATTGAACACTGTCTTTATAACTGATCAAGTAAAGGAATTATTGTCAATTGATTTTAGGTATGAAATAGTATTGTAGTTATGTTATTTTTTTAAAAAGAATCCTCATTTAAAATAAATTGATGAGGGGCTGGGGATGTGGCTCAAGCGGTAGCGCGCTCGCCTGGCGTGCGTGCGGCCCAGGTTCGATCCTCAGCACCACATACAAACAAAGATGTTGTGTCCGCCGAAAACTAAAAAATAAATATTAAAATTCTCTCTCTCTCTCTCTCTCTCTCTCTCTCTCTCTTTCTTAAAAAAAAATAAAGAAAAAAAAATAAAATAAATTGATGAATGTTTAGGGGAAAATTATGCTTTGGGATTTCCTTCAAATATTTGAAGAAGGGAAATAATATGAGAGAAGGGGAAATAAGTGTAGATAGAGATCAAACATATTGGCCACGGGTTGATAATGGATGTTCCTAAGGGAGTTCCTTAGACGTTTTTTTTTTTTAATCTACTTTTGCATGTGTTTCTAATTTTCCTGAATATGTAGTTAAACTTTTTTCTATGTCTGTAATTTTTCTTGACACTTGTCAATGTACAACTAGTCAACATGACTCTCTTACTTTCCCTCTTGGGGGACACATTAAAGAAACATCCTATTAGGTCAAGAAGACATTTGAGAACATGATGCTCCACACAGAGATTGCCAAAATAATCAGGAATAAGCCAAGACTGTACCTGAATATTTTCATGATCACTTGGGTGCAGCATAAAATAAACTTTTTGTAGTTTTTTCAGTTGATTTTTGCTACTAAATTTGAGCACTTCTGAAGTGATCAGTTCAGCAAATACGGTTTTAGGAAATCCCAAATTTCCTGTTCCTATTGCTGGAAATGCAATTGATTTTAAGGACAATTTCTCAGTGATCTTCAAACACTCTCTGATGATGTCTTCCATGATCTGAAAAGCACAAAGCACATCTTTATATATCTTGAGTTAGACCAAAAGGACGAGAATTTAGCACCTATGGCTGTGATCTCTATCTACTCCATTTTGCTTTCAACTGAGGTTAAGAGAAATCAGAAGAGGAAAGATAAAATACAGAAGAGGAAAAGGAAATGAGAATTAAGAGCTCTTCTACAACAATTCAAACTCAATTCACCATGAAGGAAAGAAGAAAAGCAACAACTCGTCTTATCCTTCACCGTCTTCCATCTCATGCCCTCACCTCACATAAAGTAGTATAATCTTCAGTCACCTTTTCCTGACCCCCACTAATTACTGAGCATAATAATCAATTTGTATTACTAACTAGTTCCCAGAACAAGTCAGCTATGGCTGAAAGAAATGGCCATAATGAAAAAACCTTCTACCAGAAAGTCACAATATTACAGAAAAGAAACAGACAGGGTCTACCTTAGAGCACACTGAAAGAAGAGTCCAAGGGGCTACCCTGGTCATAGGAAAAAAAAATATTCAGACTAATAGAAATGAGTTGATTGAATGGATAGTAAAAGGGAAAGGGGACACTCTCAAGGGAAAGAGTGGGTCCTCTCAGAGAGGAGAGGGACAATGTGCCTCTCCTAGAGCCGTGTCATAGAAATTTTTTTTTAATTTCTTACATACATGACAATAATGGAGTGCATTACATTCATAATTATCCATTCACAGCATGATTTTTCATAACTCTTATATAAGTATGTTCATGCCAAATTATGCCATTATACATGAGCTCTCTTATTTTTTTTGCATACAATTCTTAATACACCTTTATACCACAATTTGTCATATCTCTGTATATAAGGTATGTTGACACCAAATTCACATCTTCATACATGTATTTTGTATAATGATGACCCTCTCCTTCCACCATCCTAGCTATTCCCCTTCTCCCCCCCTTTCCCTCCCACCCCTATTCCCTATCTAGAGGTAATTTTCCTCCCATGCTCTCCCTCCCTACCCCACTTGCATTTGCAGGGAAATGGATGGCATTAGAGAAGATTATGCTATGCCAAGTTAGCCAATCCCAAAAAAATAAATGCCGAATGTGTCACAGAACATTTTAAAGCAGACCCTACCTTTCGTGAAGATGTGCTGTCACCTTTCCAGTGCGGAGCCACCACGTGAAGCACATGGTGGCAGTGCAGATTGCAACCACTGGTTTGGAGAACTGTGCCCACATTGACACTTACTCCTTGTCCAACTGCATTCAATTCCTCCTGGAGTTTCGGCCCAGCTTTTTCTAAGAGGGCCTGTGAAAGGGGCCCTGCATTGAGCCCAAGATTCGAGGGAACGGAGTTGACAATAACGTCGGTCTTAAAGACAAAACCAAAGATTCGTTTCAAATTCTTACAAAAGACATTCATCAGTGGTAAGTATGTGCGAACCCTGGGCTCAGTACAAGGGGGACAACTAAGATGGCTGAGGTTTTGAAGACTGAAATACCAACATAACACAGTGTTTTAAGATAGTTATTTAAGTAACACTCGAGGACAAAAGAGAGCTGTCAAAAAATAATATATAAATGCATAGTTCACTGAAGGGTATTCAGTGATGATGAACATGCCATGGGTGACATGGGACCTAGGAAATGGGAATAGTCACTCTGGGCAGAGAGCAACAGGGAATAGCATGAACTCACTCACAGTGGACTGTGAGCTGTGAGCAGATTCATTTGACCTGATGGAGGTCTTCTGCAGCAAAACGGGGTAAACCAGACGACATCTATTACACTGAGTTAGACAAAGAAGGCCCACCTCCATCCAAGCACCTGGACCCTCTGACAGACAGTGAGCGCCATGGAAGCTTTTCCACCTGAGCGTTGGTGCAAGCCGATTGATTCATCAGACTACTTTAGAGAGGCCAAGAAAACAGAGAAGGAAGGTGTCCTTCCCTGTGGGTCACGGAGAAGTAATGCAGCAGTTACTGGGGCAGCAGAAGCCACACATCTCTGGGAGAGAAAGAATGTCTTCATACTCAGTGTGACGGTGGCAAGAAACAGAGCTCATTCCCATTCCTGATCCATGGACAAAAGAACATTGTGCTTTTTTCGTTTTTGGTTTTTTTTTAATGGCAACAAAATTACTTTTGATTTTTGAAATAAGAAACAGTCAAGAACTTGAATAAATTCCAATCCTATTTCTACCAACCACTAACTGTGAGACTAAATGGATTACTTAACTCCTCTAAACCTTGATCCCTCGTCTGTGAAGGGAATGATCTAATTCTAGAAGCTACTTTATGGCACTGAATGAGAAAAATGCATGTCAAGTACTTAGCAAAATGCCTGGCACAAAGTAACATGCAATTGACATCTGTGATTCTTATAATTATTACTTAAGCTTATAATAAGCAGAAATATAATATCTTACAGTACACTATTGTAAACTAAAGCAAAAATTTTTTAAAGTAATAATTTTAACAGAGAAAACCTGGTTAACAGAAAAGAAGACATATTTGCAAATCAAACATCTGATAAGGGACCTGTATCCAAAATATATAAAGAATACTTAAAATTCAATAATAAAAAAGCAACCCAATTTAAAAGTGGGCAAAAGATCTAAACATTTCTTCAAAGAGATATACAAATGACCAAAAAGCACATAAGAAAAAGTTGAAAATCATTAGTCATTAAGGAAATGTAAATCTAAACCACAGTAAGATACTATTTTATATTCACCAATGGCTACAATAAAAATGATATAGCATGGGTTAGCAAAGATGTGGAGAAACTGGAATTCTCAACCCTGCTGATAGGAATATAAAATGGTACAACCACTTTGGGAAATAATCTAGTAGTTCCTCAAAGTCAAACATGGAATTGCTATGTGACCCAGTCATTCCACTCCTAGGTATGAACACAAAAGGAAAAAAATTATCCATACAAAAATTTGTAAATAAGTGTCCATAAGAACATGACACATAAAATAGTAGAAAGAATCCAAATGTTCACCCAGGGATGAATGGATAAACCAAATACATATCCATACAATGGAATATTATTCAGCCACAAAAGGAATGAAGTACTAATGCATGCTACTACAGGGAAAAACCCTTGAAAACATTCTGCTCAGTGAAAGAAGTCAGTCACTGAAAACCACAGATTATGTTTCCATTTATATGAAATTTTCAGAGTCATCGAATCTCTAGAAACAGAATGTAAATTAGTAGTTGCCTACAGCTAGAGAGTGGACTGAATGAATTGATGGAATGGGAAGGGCTCCCTAGGGACACAAGGTTTCTTTTTGGAGTGATAAGAATGTTCCAAAATTAGATTCTGGTTATAATTGCATACCTCTGTGAATATAATAAAGACTATTGACTTGTACACTTTGAATGGGTATGGTACATGAATTATCTCAATAAAGCTGTTTAAACAAAAAAGAGGATGACGGTTACAGCTCAGCAGTAAAGTGCATGCCTAGCATGTGTGAGGCACTGGGCTCGATCTTCAGCCCACATAAAAATAGAAAAATAAAACAAAGGTATTGTGTCCATCTACAACTTAAAATTTTTTTTAAAGTTAAAAAAGAGGGGGGCTGGGGTTGTGGCTCAGTAGAGCACTCGCCTAGCATGCACGAGGCACTGGGTTTGATCCTCAGCACCACATAAATGTAAAATAAGGATACTGTGTCCATCTAAAACTTAAGAATAAAAGTTTTTTAAAAAGTTAAAAAAGAGGGTGACTGATCATGACTATTAAATAATTTTCAACTTTTCTCAAGATAAGCTATAGGAATATGCTAAAACAGTAAATATATTCAGGATAAAGCAGTTTTAGTGTGTCATTTTTTAAATACCTTTATTCTACCTATTTATTTTTATGTGGTGCTGAGGACCGAACCCAGGGCCTTAAACATGTTAGGCAAGTGCTCTAGCACTGAGCTATAGCCCTAGCCCTAGTATCTCACCTTTTATTATATTATATTGGAGCCTGTTTGAATGGAAGCTTAGAGATATTTTTCTCTTGTAAAAAAAAAATCCAAAGCAAAACATTTGGTGGATTTATTAAATCTAGTTCATTTAATCTCATGTAAAGTATATCTAACGATGTGTTATTTAAAGATAATGAGAACAAGTGACACCCAGTGGTGATAATTTAGGACTTTGGTCTTGGTCTTTGAACAAAACATTCAGGCTTGGTTAAAATTTTCACTGTATTGTGATGCCTATTTTCGGTATATTCTTTTTAGATATTTTCTAGGTATTTTTTTTTAGGTATATTCTTTTAGTTTTTTTTTTTAGGTATTTTCATGTGTGTGTGTGTGTGTGCGTGTGTGTGTATAAATTTGCCTTTTAAAAAAAATTTTAAGTATATTTTTATATACATTTTATATTTTTTTAAATTTATTTTTATGTGGTGCTGAGGATTGAACCCAGGGCCTCACACATGTGAGATGAGCCCTCTACCACTGAGCCACAACTCCAACCCCATAAATTTGCCTTTTAAAAAGTGGAGACACAGGGCTGGGACTGGGCTCAGCAGTAGTGCACTTGCCTGGCATGTGTGAGGCACTAGGTTTGATTCTCAACACCACATACAAATAAAAAAATAAAGATCTATCAACAACTAAGAAAAAATATTTTTTAAAAAGTGGAGACACAAAAAACCTCAGAGCTGTCTGGTGGACATGAATCCCTCTGTCAGCCTTGGCTGCTTTCCTAGACCCCTCTGAAACCTGCAGAAAAAGGTTGGGGCTAATATTCACTGGAAGATACACCCATAGCCATGCTGGCCATTACAACACAAAGAAATGAAACTATTGCTTAGTAAAAAAAGGTACTGCCCTGCCCCCAGTGCTTCCACCACCTCCTCCATTCCTTGTCAGGAATTCCTTCCCCAGGACTCCCCTCACCCTCCCATCACCCTCCAATTAAAGAAATACAGCCTGGCACAGTAGGAGGCATCTAGATCCTGCTTCAGATGGCTGCTGTTCTGATTAGTTAGTGCCTATGTTGCAAAGATTATTAAATAGCTTGAAAATATATATATATTAGACCCCTATCCCCTCCACCCCCACAAACCCTCAACCTTCAAGAATTGTTCCTGCATGATACCTGGACCTTGTTCAGGCCCACTTACCCCCTCCTTTCTTACACAGGATCAACAAACTGATATTGGGTGCCCATGTCTGCTGATGTCAGACTCTTGCCCCAAGTTCACCTTTGCTAGGCTCCATTAGCAAAATTTCTGTCCTCTGCATCCCCCATGCTCTAACTGTTGTGGATCTGCTATCAGTACATTTGACAAGAAACTAATCTTAGCTTTACCAAACTATGAAAAGTGTAAAAGCAATGTAAATGAATCAAAAGTCATCTAAATGTATGATACCACTGATACAAAATAGAAAGACCTGACTCTCCCTCAAAGGGTGCTTTCCTGTTTTTTTTGTGTTTCTGTTTTTTACATTTTAGATTATTGTTTTGCTGACAGCCACCACTGTGGAGCACATTCAAGTGGTCACCTTTTCTGTGTAGTCAGGCCAGACTGCCATCAAAGACAAACCATGGCCACGCTGGATACTTTGCCTTTGACT
This sequence comes from Marmota marmota marmota, assembly GCF_001458135.2. Classification (NCBI taxonomy): domain Eukaryota; kingdom Metazoa; phylum Chordata; class Mammalia; order Rodentia; family Sciuridae; genus Marmota; species Marmota marmota. The sequence goes on from NW_026000240.1 coordinate 5,728,595, forward strand.
GCCATAGCTTCCAATGCCTGTGTCCATCCCAGATGACTCCTCCCCTCTGCAGCTACTTCAGATGTCTCTATTCTGGTCCATGAGGAGCTCCTCTCCTCCCCACGACTAAACAGAAAGTGTGCAATTAGCCAGCAGGACCCTGGGTGCATATGGGAGCCCACTGTCTCTACCTACATAAGCAGTCCTCCCCTCAACCTTGTCAGATCAGTTTCTGTACCGCTTCCCCTTAGGCTGCAACATAAGTCTTAATAAGGCTTCTTTTGGATGGCTTTATCTTGCCTATCTGTGATTTATATCCCAAGTACAACAGGCTGAGTTGGTTATACCAAGATCTGGTTGAACATAAAAGGCTGCCAGGAAAAGTGGCCAGAAGCCAGAGCTGGTAATACTGAAGGCATTAAGAGTCTAGGAGCCAAGCAAGCTCCAGAATGCTGCTCTGGCTGCTAGGAGAGCTGTTAACACTGAGAGCTAAGAATTTGTGGCATACAAAGTTCAGTGCTGCTAACACCAAGGGAGCTTCACTTTGCCTATTCATGAATTCTAACTGAAGGGAGCCAAAGAACACCCAGATGATTGGTAACATTACTTTGGATTTTCACATTTACTGGAAACCTAGTGATCTGATCTCAATATACTAATTTAAGCTCTCAAAAATAACTGGCCAATCTCTTTCACTAAGTGATTTGGTAAGTAGCCTAATTATCTAAAGGAAACCTGATTCAAGGCAGAGATGGAGGGTGTAAGATTCTCTGTCTTGATTCTCCCCCTCAACCCTGGACTTTCTTTGGTCCTCAATGAGAAGGCCATACAATGAGAGCACCTTGGTGGTATGCCGTAAATTGGGACACTCACCTTAGCTTTCTGCACACCTTCTCTCATCACCCAGATCTTTAGGCCCTCCGGGGATATCAGACACAGCTTGTTCTCTGATATTTTAACAAGCTGGACTGCTGCTGGTGCACTGAGCAAGGAAGCTGTATCTGGCAGGGAAACTGTACCAAGTGGGGGGTCTTTAAATACAGTTTTCATGGCTTCAGCAAAGGCCTCAGTGGTCTTCTCAGATACGTCCATAAGGTAAATCTCTTTCAAGGTGCGCCCATCTGGCTTATATCGGAAGTTTTCTTTGATGGCTCGAACAATGGTCTCCACACACCGTTGTAAGGGAAAGCCAAAGATTCCAGAACTAATAGCTGGGAAGGCTATGGACTGGTACTTGTATTCCTCAGCTAAAAGGAGACTGTTTTCTACAGCTTTCCTTAGCAGGTGCACACACCACGGAGCGTCATCCTGCTTCCACCGGGGCCCCACTGCATGGATTACATGGCGGCAAGGGAGCTTTCCTGCTGTTGAGATTGCAACATTGCCAGGTAGGAGTCTGCCTTCTGTCTTCACTATGTGGTCACAAGCAGTCTGCAGCTCAGGGCCTGCGGCTTTTAAGAGAGCAGCAGCAAGGCCTCCGGAATGCTTGAGGTCCTCGTTTGCTGCATTCACCACCACATCAACAGGAAACTGAGCCAAGTCACCCTGTAGCACAATCAGTGTAACTCCAGGGACCACATCCCTCTGACACAAGCACTTCTGCCCATCAGGGATGCGTACCACCTTCTGTTCTTCTTCTTCTTGGAGTTCAATGAAACAACCAAACATCCGTCTGACCTCTCCTTTGTAATACCACGCTTTCTCCTGGAAGAACTGCCTGGCCCCTGGCTTATCAATACAGACGTTTTTAATGCAGACCAAATCCCGGACTTGCTTGACAATGTCCATGCCCTCCAGTACGTCCTTCTTGGAGCCAATTAATAAAATGCCTTTTTGTTTGTTCTCATGTTTGAAAACTACCTGCACATTTACCTTCCTTACCTTTGACCAAAATAATTGTTTTTCTGCCTTTAAATAGGCTCTAACCAAGGATGGCTCTACTTTAACTAATCTCTCTATTTTCATATGTTTTTCTAGGAAATCAAAAAGCAAGCTATGGATTTCATTTACTTCTTTCACACAGCCTACAATGATGACCTCAGCTGGAGTTCCTGAAGTTAACTCATTGACTACCGTAATACTTGCAGAGGAGATATGTTTCTTTTGTAAACTTTGAGCTATCCCTTTCCACTTTTTGCCATTAAGAACTTCTTTGTCCTCAACCTGAATGTGCTTATAATTTAAGGTATGGAGCATTTGTTTTTCAGCTTCTACCAGGACTTCCAAAGTAAAACTGGTTAAGAGAACAGTCGAACCCTCTAACTTGAAAACTGCAAGAATATTCTGTACTATAAAAAGAGATTTAGAAAATTCTTCACAATCTACCTGCTGCAAAAACTGAAAGATCTCAGGAGAGACCTGAATGTTTTTCTGGGTCATGCTGAACACCTTTTCCTGGATTTCACACTTGACTTTATACACATCTGCACAAGGCCCCTTCAAGAATAGGTTCTGAGTGGCTGTATCATAACAGATCTCCATCTCTCCACACTCCATGCGTAGACGCTGCAGGACACCACTGTGTTCCAAAAGAAAATTCCTTTCTGGAGAAATGGCCATTTTTTCCTTTAGACTTTGCTCTTCCTTTCTAATTTTCTCAGTGGTGCTTTCTATTAATTCCTTGATTTTCAGGCCAATGCTTTGGACATCTTCTGATTTTCCTGCCAAGGTTGCAGTCTCCTTAAGTGTATCAAATTCAATAAAAATCTTATCTTCTTCTAAGTCATTTTTTATGATGTCCCACACTACTGGATCCACTTTAAATGAAGTAACTTCATATTTAGACCTGATACCGGAGAGGGCTGTGGAAGCATCTTCCTGCCAGGCCTTGATTCTGGGTCTTCTTTGATTGACTAAAGTGGCTGCAGGTCTGATAGTAACTTTACTGTTGACGTGGGACCACGTTAGCTCACAGTGACAACGTCTCATTTCATTATTTATATCTTCAATTAAGTGATTCTTTTTCTGAAAGAACTTCCATAAGGGAAGATCCAGTGACTCTTGGAATGGTGCTGGAAGTTTAATCAGAGGCTTCTCCTTTCCATACAATGCTGTGCCCAAAGAGGTATAGTAGGGAAAGACAAACAGCGGCATCTTATTGAAGTTATGTTTCTTGGCCAAGATGGTGTCTAACACTTTAAAAGTAAAAATAAATAAATAAGAAAACAAATAAAAATAAGGTAATCCAAATGTGATATATTTCAAATGAAGACAAAACAAAACTTTTCTTTCTTTCTTTTTGCAGTGCTGGGGATTGAACCCCGAGCCTCGTGAATGCTAGGCGAGTACTCTACCACTGAGCTACATCCCAGCCCCTCTAAGTGAAGTTATCTTTACCTAAACATGTTGAAATTAATTTGAGAATTTATGTGGATGGCTAAAACACAGATCTCTTTTTTTAAATACAGTATTTTAAAAGTTCTAAGAATGATAGTCTTTTGTTTGTTTTTTAGTCTATATGGACTAAAGACTCATGAGAGAATTTCCTTTTATCTTTCAAAAATTTGACAGAGTTCGTCTCTGAGTTACTGGCTTCCTTTAGCTTCATATCTCAGGTGAACTGATGATTGATTCAATTTCCAAAAAAATATAAATGAATAAGTAAAATGCTTCAGAGTTTAAGTAACTGCTAAGATCTACTAAAATGGCCTGGGAAATACCAGATGTGGTAGTTAATAGATATTACCTTCTCTGTCACAAAATTCAATCAGAGCTGCACTCTCTTCAGGAAAACATTCAACATGGGCAACGCTTCCCCCTCCATTACGAGGATTTTCAAAGAAAAGTTGTAACTGGTAGTCATCAATACCAGGCGGTAAGTTTTCAACCCTGATTGTTTTTGTTGCTTCCAGAAGTCTTGGAGAGAGCCGAAGTTGTTGAATTGTATGGTGCCTGGTACAATCACCAACAAATGTCATGGCATCTACAATAGGAAAAAAAAATGTCAGAAGATTATTATGTTATATCTATCATATAGAAGAAGTTGGCTATTAGTTGAGATAAGGGGGAGAGCTAAGTCCTCCATTTGTAGACAAGATTTTAATAGCTACTGAAAATTTACATGCCTGCAACTCCCATCTCTGAACAATGATGCATTCATGAATGTCTTACCTGGTTTACTACTATTAAAATGTGTCCCTGCCTCCAGTCACTGCCATAGCCAACCTGATTGAGGCTTTCTCTATAATACCATCTCCTTGATTTACTCCTTTCTCAAGCCCTTCAATGGCTCCCCATTACCTGCAGGTATGAGTTCACTCTCTTTAGCTCAGCTAACAATGCCCTTAGCTATTTAACTCCCAACTAATTTCCAAGCATCACCTTTGGTTATTCTCTGCCATTCATTTTATTTTACATTCTTCTCTCCAAAATAGTCATTCTTTTTAACATTTTCCTTCTCTTTTGCCTTTGTATATATAATATCCTGTGTTTTTGGTTTTGCATTTTATAATGCTGGAGATTGAACCCAGGGTCCTATGCATGCTAGGCAAGTACTCTACCACTGAGTTATACCCCCAGCCCTTTTCTCCAATTTTTCCCCCTTTAAATCTTGATTGTATTCATCCTTCAAGACTCAGCCTAATTATCTCTTTCAAATTAGTAAGTATTCATAGTGGGCCCAAGATATGCCTAGCACCATTCTAGGATCTAAGGCTACAGAGATGACAAGTCCTTGCCAGTTCATCATCCAGGAGTTAGGTGGTCTTCAAAGCAAATAAATTGCCTGCAGTGGGATGAAATGAGGGAAGACTAATTCTGGGAATAAAACTTGATTTCCAGAGTAAGTGGTCTCTGTTCTGGTTTTGAAGGATGAAGAGGGAGGTCGACCAGATAGACATGTCAGGCAGAGGGAACAGCAGTAGCACAGAATAGCTTAGTGTATTTTGGACATGAGAGGTACTGTTGGAGTACAGGCTTTACGGGAGGAAGACCAAGCCATCTTGCTGGATTCCCTTTCCTCCCATTTCTCACAGCTCGTTGCCCACAGCTGAGAGATGGCTTTTCCTCTTGCACCTTCATGATTCATTTACATACTGGCTTCCTTCTTGCTCCCATACTGTGAGTTTCTCTTTGTGCCCACAGCACCTAGACCAGTATCCAGCACACAGTAGGTGCTACAGTTTGGACTTGGAATGTCCCCCAATAGCTTGGTGCTATTGAGAAGTAGTGGAAACTTTAAGAGGTGGGACTTTGGGCTGGAGCTGTGGCTCAATGGTACAGCACTTGCCTAGCATGTGTGAGGCCCTGGGTTCGATTCTCAGCACTGCATATAAATAAAGAAAGTCCATCAACATTAAAAAAAAATATTTTAAAAAAGAGAGATGGGACTTAGTGGAAGTCTTCTGGTCACTGAGGGGAAGGAGGAAGATAGTGGGACCCTGTCCCTTCCTCTTTCTCTATTGGCCAGGAGGTGAAAAGTTTGCCATGTGCTATCACACTATGTGCTGCCTCACTCTAGGCCCAAAAGCAACAGAGCCAACCAACCACAGGTTGAAACCTCCAAATATCTGAGCCCAAATCAACCTTTTCTCTCTCTCTCTCTCTCTCTCTCTCTCTCTCTCTCTCTCTCTCTCTTTTGTACCAGGGATTGAACTCAGGGGCACTCAACCCCTAAGCCACTTCCTCACCCCTATTTTGTATTTAATTTAGAAACAGGGTCTCCCTGAGTTGCTTAGTGCCTCGCTATTGCTGAGGCTGGCTTTGAACTCATGATCCTCCTGTCTCAGCCTCTCAAGCTTTTCTATTTATAAGCTGATGATCTCAGGTATTTGATACAGTAAAAGATGTGGTAGTTAATAGATATTACCTTCTCTGTCACAAAATTCAATCAGAGCTGCACTCTGAAAGGTAACATGGAAGGTATTCAAATTCTTTGATCAACGAACAAAAGCAAACCCAATTAGATTTTCCCTTGTAAAAAAATAATAATAAACTTGAAATAAATAACTCCTCTAGCTGGATATGGTCACACACTCAGATAATCCCAGTACTCAGGAGGCTGCAATAGGATGATCTCAAATTCCAGACCAGCCTGAACAACTTAGCAAGACTCTGTCTCAGAATAAAAATAAATGGGATGGGGATGTAGCTCGGTGGTAGAGCACTTGCCTAACATGCACAAGGTTCCAGGTTTAATCCCTAGTACTGCAAAGAAAAAGAAAAGAAAGAATAGCCTTTTTATTGAACCTTTACCAGATCTCAGGTACTACGTTAAATGCCTTTCAAACATTTTCTAATTTAGTCTTTAAAGAAATTTAGATAGGTGTTATTATCCCACTTTATAAACAAGTAAATTGAAGCATAAGGAAGATAGGATTCGGTTAGCCCTGTATAACTAGTTAAATGGCAGAGCTAGAATTTTGACTCCATGACCTATGCTCTTTTTTAATATTTTATTTATTTTTATACTGTACTAAGGACTGAACCCAGTGCTTCATATATGCTAGACAAGCACTCTGCCACTGAGCCATAACTCCAGCCCATGACCTGTGCTCTTAATTAATCATTCCATCATTATGTTCATGGGTTAATAAGGGCTTAGGACAGGAAAATTTCCTTGTTTTAGGTAGAGATATTTCTTCCTCCCGACCACGACTTTAAGGAGCTATCATTTTCCGTATCACATGTACTTATTTATTCCTGCATATGTGACCATGAAAGGACTAAGGAAAAACATGGCATCATGGTTTGGATATGAAACGTCCTTCAAAAGCTCCTGGGTTAATGCAGGAATGTTCAGAGGTGAAATGATTGGATTGTGAGAACTAGAACTTAATCAGTACATCCTAGTTTGAATAGACTAACTGGATGGTACCTGTAGGCAGGTGGGGTGTGGCTAGAAGAGGTGGGTCACTGGGGATGTGCCATGGAAGGGTTCATCTTCCCTGTGGCCCTTCTCCCCTCTCTCTCCACCCCACCAATCTCTCTCTTTACCTCCTGGCTACCATAACAGGGCAGTGTTGTTCTCTACACCCTTCCACCATGATGTCCTTCCACACCTTGGGCCCAGAGCAATGGAGTAGACCCATTATGGACTAAACCTCTGAAACCATGATGCAAAATAAACTTCTCCTCTAAGTTGTTCTTGTTGAGTATTTTGGTCCTTGTAACAAAAATTTGACTAACACATATGGTAAAACTGATAATGGAAGAGACTGTAGAGGTAGGCTACATGGGTTTAAATCCAGTTCTTCCATTTATAGCACCTTTGTAACTTTGTCTACCCTGTATACTGGGGGATAATAAGAGTAATCTCACAAAGTTGTTGAAAGGAAAAAAATCAATTAATACATGTAAAGAGTTTAGCATATTACCTAACTTACAGTAAGTACTATGTGAGTGTTTATTTCCTTCTAGCAAATTCAGTTTGGTAAGAGATTAAAAACAAACTTTTTTTAATGAGATAACACACGTAAAAATGCTTAGTATCCTTAGACTAGACTTCTATTTCTCTCTCTCTCTCTCTCTCTCTCTCTCTCTCTCGCTCTCTCTCTCTCTCTCTCCCCCCCTTCCCTGCCCCCCCCACACACATACACTCAGGAACCCAGACAAACATACAAGAATATTTAGTTTCAAAACCAATTTGCTTGTCTTAAAAAAAAAAAAAAAGCACCAGTATTTGGAGTCCTCTTTTACCAGATACTAGGAAGAGTCAAAATTTCAGAGAGATTCCATTAACTGGGTGTCCCAAATCCCCAAATGTGATACAAAAAAGGCTGATATAACTTGAGCTTACCTATGTGTCTTTTAAAGGTAACCACAGCGACGTCAAAATCGCGTATTATTTCCACCTGAAAATCATCACTGGTCAAGTCACTTATGTTCTCCACTAATAAGATTAACATCATGTCAGTCACATTTGCTGGGAGATTTTCAAATGCCACTAAAGAGGAAATGTTTTCACATTCTTTGGGGATAACTTCTATTTCTTCTGATGCACTATTGAGAGACAACTTTGTATCCAGTTCTTCTGACACATCTGATTTTAGGGAGACAAAAAGAAGTAAAACATATTACATTACCTACCATGGTCTTAGCAAAGTAAATTATCATAAGATAAATCCTCCCTGCCCCCATATCTTTAGCTAGCTCAACTAAAAACAGGTCCTGGATAGTTTTTTACTTTATTTAATTAAAAATAAAATGTAGGGGCTGGGGTTGTGGCTCAGTGGTAGAGTGCTCACCTAGCACGAGCAAGGCGCTGGGTTCGATCCTTAGCACCACATAAAAATAAATAAATAAAATAAAGGTATTGTGTCCCACTACAGGTAAAAAAATATATATTAAAAATAAATAAATAAATAAAATGTAGCATTTAACCATCCATTACTACTATCCAATAATAGCTCAGTAGTTTAAGTTCAATTTTATTTCACCTTTTTCTGCCTCATATTTATGAGGAACCTACCTCATCCTTCAGGTCATAGCACCTGATATATATTTCTATCATAGCACTATGTTATAGTTATTGAACTAAGCTTCCCCAAAGCAAACACATGTTTATTCACCCTAGTATTGCTGTCACACTGTATACTGAGGCCCAGTAAATGCTTGCTGAACCGGAGATCTACTTGGCTCACTAGAAGAAAACAAGAATACCTGACGATGCACATAAATTCATGCTAAATTAAAAAAAAAATAGCTTAAAATTGGGGCTGGGGAGGTGGCTCAAGCGGTAACACGCTCGCCTGGCATGCGTGGGGCACTGGGTTCGATCCTCAGCACCACATAAAAATAAAATAAAGATGTTGTGTCCACCGAAAACTGAAAAATAAATATATATAAAAAAGCTTAAAATTCAGTAATAACAACAACAAAAATAATAAATAAAAAACAAAAAAAATTCAACAACAACATAACTTAGCATTAAATGAGATAAGTATGACCAACCAGAATGAGCACTGGGCTAGGGTGAGGATCTATGCACTCCATCCCTGACTATAACTCTTCAGCCATGCAACCCTGGGCAAGTCTCTTAATTGTAAAATGAGAACGGTGGACCAAGTGAACTGAACATGAAAGAGTCTTCCTAGCAGTACAGTTTTATGGCCCCACAATTCTTAGAAGCTTCAGCACAAAGAAGCTCGGTTAACTGACAAGTAAAAAGCATCCAGAACATTTAAAGAATCCAAGAATTAGATAAAGGGACTGGACTGGCAGGGAAAGAAGAGGAAGCTGGGCAGGTCTTGAAGAGCCCAGAGAATCAGATACAGAAAGTCAGGCAGAGGGTGCTGAGAGCAACAGGAGCACAAGCAGAGTCCTGTGATTGCCTGAGGCCATTCAGAAAATGGTCTGAATGGCCAAGGGACCACGTGTGGCTCCAAAAGGAGCATTTTCAAGAGATGTGAGAAACAAGACAGGAGAGGTGGTCTAGATCCAGAATGTGATCTGGACTTGACCTTGCAGTGGATGATAAAAGTGAATCATGGAAGGTTTCTGTGAAAAGGACAAGAAGATATTTAGAAATAGTACAGGGGACTGTGTCAGCTATCAGGAAACAGGGTGTCAGAAACAGAGGGACACAGCTGCCAGCTCCTGCCATGTTGGATTTGTGACGAAATAAGATGGGCCTGTGGTGAGAGGATGGCTGAGGAAGACTCTTCAAAAAATAATAGGTCTCTCTGAACAAGAGATGTGGAAGGTCAAAGAGAAGACGTCTGAAGTTTCGAGTTGGTGAGGAACAAACTATATATTTTAAGAAAAATAAGGAAGTCAGAAAGGATATTGGTTTGGGAGGAAGCAGACATAGGTGGCTTCAGACATGCTGGGTCTGACTTCCCAGAAGGAAGGTCGGACAGAAGGTCTGAAGCTTAGAAGGGACCCATAGTTGAGATGCTGACTTGGAAGTCCCAGAATTTGTCAACCACAGGTGACCAGTATTTCTCTGTTCTTCTCTCTTCTCCAGGATCTTGCAGTTGCTGGTTTCCCACTTTCAGGCCCAGCCCAGCTGGATCTGAACACTGGCTCAGTATTCACATCCCATGGTTCTGCTATGTGACTTTCCCTGAGCTGTCAGCTCCTCAGCGGGTTAAAAACCACAAAGTTGGTTTTCAACTTTCTGCATTGACTTTCAGGCATGTGTAATGCATAGTGAGGCAGCGTCCTCTGAGATTTTAGATCTGCTAGATAACCTCTCCCTGAGATTTTGGATCTGTTAGATAACCACTCTCCACCCACGTTTCACTCAGTTCTGAAACCATCTACCCCATTCCAATCCATTTCAAGAGTCCTAGCCTTTTGGCTGTCATCAAAATTCAGTGTGGACCAACCATTCAACTCAGGACTTCTTCATGTCTCACAAGAGCCATTAAAAGATTTGATGAAGACCACCTGACTCCCTAGCTGGTAACTCCCCTTAGAGTCTGAGTCAGGTAAAAACAGGTTAGAAAATGGTTGCCACATTTCTAGGACAATAAAAAGTCCACTGGTGGAGAGAGGCTGGATGGCTCTTCCTGAGGATACACTTAGGATTTTAGGCAAATTTGAAACAGCACTAACCAATCAGTTAAGACAGAGGGAAGGTAAGATATATGAAACAACAAGAAACAAAAACTTGATTAAACTTTAGATCCAGGACTACAGTATGAGTATAAATACATAAATAAAAAGCCACTTCCTGGTCTAAAATTGAGCTTGAGAATCAGGCACTTAAGGCATCTTCCAAGAAAATGATAAGGATTTAAGAGGTCACAGTAATAAACATCAGAAGCTGATGAGTCGACTCCAGATCAGAAGGATGGAAAGCAGGAATTAATCTGAACACACACAAGATTCCTATCTCATAAGAATCTTAAGCTTCTTATCAAAAGCACACTTGAGCCAGGCTCAGTGGTACATGCCTGTAATCCCAGCCACTCAGGAGACTGAGGCAGAAGGATCTCAAGTTTGAGGCCAGACTCAAACTAAAACAATTTAAAAATGGCTGTGGTTGTGGCTCAGTGGGAAAGCACCCCTGTAATAATAGATGAATGGATTAAGAAAATGTGATATATATACACAATGGAGTTTTACTCAGCCAAAAGGAGAGCTAAAATAAAGAAGAATGAAATCATGGCATTTGAATGGAATTATTTGATGGAAATGAAGAATATCATGCTAAGTGAAATAAACCAGACTCAGAAAAGAAAGGGTCAAGTGTTTTCTCTCATATATGGAAGCTAGAACAAATAGGGAGAAAAAGGGGGTGGGGTCAGATATCATAAAAATATAGGGAAGATCTGTAGAATAGAAGGAGTTGGAAAGGAAGGGAGAGGGGACAGGGATGCGGAGGAAATGTGGACAGAATGAATTGAACAAAACCACATAATATGCTTATATAAATATACCACAGTGAATTCTATCAGTATATATATGTATAAAGTGTCAATCAAAAGTAAATAAATAAACCAGAGAAAGGAAGCTCAGTAGAACAGAGGAAAGAGAATATGGAGAGGCAGGAGGAGAGAGAAAGGAGGGGCACTGGAGACTGAAATGGAGTAAATCAAATCCAATGCATGTATGGTTTTGTCAAAATGAACCCAACAACTATGTGTAACTATAATGCAAAGAATGAAGAGGAGGAGGAAAAAGAGGAGGGAGAAGGAAGGAGGAGGAGNNGAGGAAGGAGGAAGAGGAGGAAGGAGGAGGAGGAAGGAGGAAGAGGAGGAAGGAGGAAGAGGAGGAAGGAGGAAGAGGAAGGAGGAAGAGGAGGAAGGAGGAGGAGGAAGGAACATCCCCTAAATGCTTTCTTTACTTAATAAAAGCAAAACTTCTTGGTGAATGTCAGAATTATATCAATTGAGACTTTACCTGGTTCTTTGACATCTTCTTTGCTCTTGTATTCCTGAAACCCAAACAATAAAGTATCATTAATGTATTACTAATAATTTCTTTACATTAGGAAAATGTCATGGAGGTGGGGCTGGGGTTGTGGCTCACTGGTAGAGTGCTCGCCTGGGCACGTATGAGGAACATAAAAATAAATAAATAAAACAAAGGTATTGTGTCTGTCTACAACTAAACAATTAGAAAAAGATGAATTTAAAAAAAGAAAGAAAGAAAGAAAGAAAATGTCATTGCATGCAGTGGTGCCCTTCTGTAATCCCAGACATTCAGAAGGCTAAGCAGGAGGATCACAAGTTGGAGACTAGCCCAGGCCATTTAGCGAGACCCTGTTTAAGGGAACAAAATGAAAAGGCTAGCAATGTAGTTTGGTGCTTGCCTAGCATGTGTGAGGCTCCTTTATTTGATCCTAGCACTGTAAAACAAATAAATAAATAAAAATAAATGTCTGGGCTAGGGTTGTGGCTTAAAGGTAGAGCACATGCCTAGTACGCATGAGGCACTGGGTTCGATCTCCAGCACCACATAAAACTAAATAATCAAAATACAGGCATTGTATCCATCTACAACTAAAAATTTTTAAAAATATCCATGGGAGCATCTTGGAGATGAATGGTAAACAGAAATGATAACAAAAAGCTCTGTTAGTGGAGCTCTTGAATGCATCTGGTGCCACATGTCATAGCAGATCCCCGTACTAGACACAATAATTATTGGGGGGAAAAAAGGTACAAATAGCAGAATACTCAATTCACACAGTATTTGGGATATGGAGTTGGGATATGGGGTAAGACCTAAATCAGGGAAACAGCTTATCTCATAATTGCTTTTCCCCATTTAGCATTTATTGAATGTTTACTATATAACAAGCACTGTGCCGTGTGCTTCGTAGAACTCATCTCAAGCCTCCCAATAATCTGACAATCTATTTGACAACTGAGGACACAGCATCTGTAGTATGATGTTTGGGAGACACTCAGATCCAAACTGTAGCACTAAATATTAAACAGTATGTTTAAAGATGAAATTCTAATCCACATCTGCTTGCTCAACTTTTATTCTTTTTACTACACATATTCATAGAACTCATCTTTATAGAACTCATCTCAACCCTCAAAATGTTGTTAAAAAAAATTAGCAAGTTTCCAGTCAAAAAGAAGCCAAGACAAAACAATCTAAAATTTTATATCTGAAACTGATATTAGGATAACCACTGAATCTTAATTTTCCAAAAGTGTCTAAAATCAACAGAGTGCTTCATCCTTCATTGTTTTATACCATGTTATCACCACCCTCACCTTCTCTGCATTTATGAGCTGTTCTCACTCCAGTTTGGTTGACACTTCTCATTCCTCTGTATTTTCTTCATTGAGATTCCCGTCCCACATACTTGGGAGGACCACCCACCCCAGATCCCTTTGAACAACTTCTCAGGTTTACTTACCTTTGTTGAAATTTTCCCCTCAGAGACTGGGGCTTCCTCTGAGGCTGTGGGTAACCGGACGGTTAACTTGAATGTTCCTTTTCCTGGCAATACTAACTCATGATCCTTTTTCTCCAGAACAGCTTGCCGAACTAAAGCAACCAAAAAAAAAAAAAAAGACAAGCAATCTTTATTTACATAATTATACCATCATCTCTATGAGTTCCATCATCAGTCAATAGCTTTGCCAGTTTCTCAAGAGAGACTATATGTAGTAAAAAAGAATAAAAGTTGAGCAAGCAGATGTGGATTCGAATTTCATCTTTAAACACACTGTTTAATATTTAGTGCTATGGTTTGGATCTGAGGGTCTCCCAAGAGCGCATGTATTAAAGGCTTAGTTGCCAGCCCATGATGTTAACAGGAAATGGTAGAACTAACATCACACTAAATGGAGAAAAACTGAAAGCATTTCCTCTAAACCCAGGAACAAGACAAATGCCCACTCGCACCACTCCTTTTCAACATAGGCCCTGGAATTCTAGTCGGAACAATCAGGCAAGAGAAGGAAATTAAAGGGCTACACATAGGAAAACAGCTCAAATTATCTCTGTTTGCTGACATGATCCTGTGTTTAGAAGACCCAAAAAACTCCATCAGAAGACTTCTAGAACTGATTAACAAATTTACTGAAGTACCAAGATACAAAATTAACATACATAAATCAATTGCTTTTCTATACTACAATAATGAATCTACTGAAAAAGAAATAAAGCAATCCCCTTCACAATAACCTTAAAAATATATAAAATATTTAGGAATTAATCTAATGAAGGAAATGAAAGACCTCTACAATGAAAACTATAGAACACTGAAGAAAGAATCTGAAGAAAACCTCAGAAGATGGAAAGCTCTTCCATGTTCTTGGATGGGCAGAATTAATATTGTTAAAATGGCCATACTACCAAAAATGTTATACAGATTCAATGCACTGCCCATCAAAATGCCAATGACATTCTTCACAGAACTAGGAAAAGGAGTTCTAAAATTCATTTGGAAAAACAAGAGACCCAGAAGAGCCAAGGTAATCCTGAACAAAAAGAGTGATTCTGGAGGCATCCTAAACTGGACCTCAAATTACAGTCAGAGCTACAGTAACAAAAACAGCATGGTACTGACACCAAATAGACATGAAAAGCAATAAAATAGAATAGAATACAAAGATATAAATCCACATATATATACTTATCTAGACAAAAGGATCCAAAAACATGTTGGAGAAAAGATGGCCTAATTAATAAATGGTGCTGGGAAACTGGAAATCCATATGTAGAAGAATGAAACTATGGGCTGGGGTTGTGGCTCAGTGGCAGAGTGCTTGCCTAGCAAGTGTGAGACACTAGGTTTGAGTCTCAGTATTCCATATAAATAAAGGTTCATCAACAACTAAAATATACGTGTGTGTGTGTGTGTGTGTGTGTATACACTAGATTCCTATCTCACACACAAGTCAACTCAAATAGAATCAAAGGCCTAAGAATAAGACCAGAAACTATGCAACTCTAGAAAAAAAATGTAGGCCAACATGTCAGCACAGGAACTAACTTCCTTAATAAGACTCCTAAAGTGTAAGAAATAAAACCAAGAATCATTAAGTGGGATGCCATCAAATTAATAAGTGTCTACACAGCAAAGGAAACAATTAAGACATGAAGAGAGAGCCTAGAGAATGGGAGAAGATCTTTGCCACATGTTCCTCAGATAGGGTATTAATATCTGGAATATAAAAAGAACTCAAAACACCACCAAATTAAAAAAAAAAAAACCCAAACAACCCAATTATTAATTGGGCAAAAGAGCTAAACAGATACTTCTCAAAAGAGGAAACACAAATGGTCAACAAATACATGAAAAAAATGTTTAACATTTCTAGCAATTAGGGAAATGCAAATCAAAACTACATTGAGGGCCGGGCGTGGTGGTTCACACCTATAATCTCAGCAGCTCGGGAGGCTGAGGCAGGAAGATCAAAGCCCGCCTTAGCAGTTTATCGAGAACTTGTCTTTAAACAAAACACAAAAAAGGGCTGGGAATGTGGCTCAGTAGTTAAGAACCCCAGCTTCAATCCCCAGTACAAAAAAAAAAAAAAAAAACCTAGTAGGAAGAGGGAGCGTGGGAGGAATAGACTAACTCTAGATAGAGCAGAGGGGTTGGAGGGAAAGGGAGGGGGCAGGAGATTAGCAATGATGGTGGAATGTGATGATCATTATTATCCAAAGTACATGAATAAAGACACAAATTGGTATGAATAAACTTTATAAACAACCAGAGATATGAAAAATTGTGCTCTATATGTATAATAAGAATTGTAATGCATTCCACTGTCATATATAAATCTAAAAAAAAAACTACATTGAGGGGCTAGGATTGTAGCTCAGGAGTGGTAGAGCACTTGCCTAGCACATGGAAGGCACTGGGCTTCATCCCCAGCACCACATAAAAATAAATAAATAAACGTATTGTGTCCATCTACAACTAAAAATATTTAAAACTAAAAACTACACTGAGATTTCATCTCATTTCAGTCAGCGTGGCATTTATTAAAAATACAAATAATAATACGTGTTGGTGAGGATGTGGGAGAAAAAGTACATTCATACATTGTTGGTGGAACTGCAAGTTAGTGTAACCACTCTGGAAAGCAGTATGGAGATTTCTCAAAAAACTAGGAATGGAACCACCATTTGACCCTGTTTTTCCCACTTCTGGGTATGTTGATCCCAAACATCTAAAATCAGCATACTACAGGCAAAAAGCCACATCAATATTTATAGCAGCATAATTCACAATAATCAACCTAGATGCCCTTCAACTAGGCACATGGATAAGTAAAGAAAATGTGATATATATACAAAATGGAGTATTACTCAAGTCATAAAGAAGAATGAAATTATGGCATTTTCTGGTAAATGGATGGAAATGGAGACTATAAGGCTAAGTGAAATAAGCCAGACCCAAAAAGTCAAAGGTCAAATGTTTTCTCTGATATTCAGAAGCTAATACAAAATAAAGGGGGGGAGAGGGGGGAAGGGGGGGGAAGAGAGAGAAGAGGGGGGAGAAAGAAACGGATGGAAAGGAAAAAGAGGGGCAGAAATTCCATCAAAATAGATCAGTGGAATACAGGAAAAGGATTGAGGGGTAAGGAGGAAGAACAGAATAAGGGGAAACAGTGGAATGAATCTGACCTAACTTTCCTATGTACATATAGAAAAAAACATACTGAATCCATCACTATATATATATCCACTAGCCACTAATTAAAAAAAAAAAACTATAAGTTAAAACTAAATAAATAAATAAAAATTTAAAAAGAAGTAAGGACTGTTGCAAGGAAGTTTGGTCACTGAGGTCATTCCCTTGAAGGGGATATTGGGACACACATACCCCAACCCCTTTCTCTCTCTCTTTTTTTCACTTTCAGCCATGAGGTAAGGGCTTCCTCTGCCAAGCACTCTGACCATGATGTATGGCCTTACCATGGCCCAAAAGCAACAGGCCAACTAACCATGAACTAAGACCTGCAAAATTATGAGTCAGAACAAACCTTCCTTTTTTTAAATTGATTACCTCAGGTATTTTGTCACAGTAATGAAAAGCTGACTACACATTTAGCATGTTTTTTAAAAGACTTACTTACAAAGCCTTTCTTCTTACTTACAAATGAGGTTAATAAAGAGTATTTTGTACCAGTGTTGTGTGGATTAAATGGAAGAAAAATTATAAAGAACTTAATATGAGTACCTTACACCCAGTAGGCACTCAAAAAGGTAGCAATAATCATTCTACACAGGAATGTACTAATTAAAGGATTCCACATGGAGAACCAGGGCAGACTGAGTGCTGGAACATGGCATGATGAAAGTTCCATTTTTAGAAGGTGACTCAGGTGGCATGAGGAGAATGACCAGGAGCCCAGTTAGAAAACCATTTCGACCAATTCCTTAGCGGGTAATGATAAGGGTCTTACATCTGATAGTAAAGGGAGTAGACAAAAAGGGATAGGAGAGCCAGGCACAGTCACACACACCTCTAATCCCAGCTATTTGGAAGGCTGAGGCACAAGTTCAAGGCCAGCCTGGGCAAATTAGTGAGACTCTGTCTCAAAAGAAAATAAAAAGGGGCCTGGGGTTGTGGCTCAGTGGTACAGTACTTGCCCCACAAGTGTGAGGTACTGCGTGGGATCCTCAGCACCTTATAAAAAAAATACATAAATAAAAGGAAATAAAAAGGGCTGGGAGTATAATTCAGTGGTACAGTGCTTGTCTAGAATGTATGAGACCCTGGGTCTCACCCCCAATAAATACCACAAAGAAGGAGGAGGAGGAGGAGGAGGAGAAATGGGAGAGATTTTTCAAAAACAAACAAAAAGAAGTAGCACCTCAGACAGCTGGCTACAGCAAACAAACTGAACAGTGGACACAAAGTCCAAAGGCCTGGGTTAGACTCCCAGCCCTGCTATGAACTAGCTGAGTGACTGGAAGGAAATACCTTCTGTGCAGCCTTACCCACTTAGAGTGTTGCCTCCGAACGTTTTCTGAAACTCTCTTAAGAGCCATGCTTGGGCTGGGGCTGGGGCTGAGTAGCAGAGCACTCCTCTAACATGTATGAGGCACTGGGTTCCATCCTCCACACCACATAAAGATAAATAAATAAAGGCACTGTGTCTATCTACAACTAAAAAATATTGAGAGAGAGAGAGAGAGAGAGAGAAAGGAGATGCTTATGTGAGTTGCACTTATCAGGAGCATCCAGAGAGAGATGACAGGAAACTTAGGAAAATCAGTGTCTCCTACCAAGGAGAACAGGGAAGGAGTGAGTTTCAAGAAGGAGGCATGGTCAACATGGGCAGAGGGTGCAAAGAGGTCAGGAAGAAAAGGACCTTACAGTTCAGGGCTGCAGCTGGGTGGCCATGCCCTGCTCTGATGTGGTTGGCCTGATGGGGTCAGAATATTTCATAAAAAGGAGCTCGATGGCTTTCCCACTCCAAACAGCCATGAAGGGGGTGGGCCAAGTAGGGCCTCACCTGGATGTCCACTCAGAAACAGGCCTCCAAAAACCTGGGAAGAAACACCAGACTCCAACTCCACTCTTCACATGGACCCCTAAAGGGCTGGACTAAGCTGGAGTGAGGACTGAGGACTGGATGTGACCCCTGAAGTCCAAGACCAGGCTATTATCTAGCATCATGCACTCTGTGTGGCATTACTATTACGATTTCCTAGATGTTAAGGAAATCCTGTTCAGGCACCTCCTGTGCCAGCCTCTTCTCAGGTTGTGTGCAATATGTATAAAGGATTTCAGGAAAGCAATAGTGGTCACATCAGTATGTGATCCCCAACAAGGACAGGGGGAACTGGGGGAAAAAAGAACAGACACTCTCATGTCCAGACTCTATTACCCATGTGGACAGTCTTCCTCCTGCCCCAACCTCAACTCACTTATGTTTAATTTTATTTAAGAAGATGAGCTCTCTTATCCCAAGGTATCTGAATAATCAGGAGTCAAATTATGACCACAAAGTATGATAAAATGTCCACATTTTATCATTAACTGGGTGTGATGGCATACACCTGTAATACCAGCTGAGGCAGGAGGATAGCAAGTTTGAGGTCAGCCTGGGCAACTTAGCAAGACCCTGTCTCAAAATAAAATTAAAAGGGCTTGGGCTGGGGTTGTGGCTCAGTGGTAGAGCTCTTGCCTAGCATGTGTGAGGCACTGGGTTCGATTCTCAGCACCATATATAAACAAATCAATAAAAAAAAATGTTCCTCAATAACTAGTAAAAAATTTTTTAAAAAAGGCTTTGGTGTGGTTCAGTGGTAGAGCATACCTGGATTC
>NW_026000240.1:5747739-5750203 GCF_001458135.2 Marmota marmota marmota
CACCCCACCCCACCCCACACACACAAAAGTACACACCTGAAACCATGTTTAGAATGTTTTAAGTCAGGGACTGGGGGTATAACTCAATGATAGAATATTCATCTAACACGCACAGTTCCCTGGGTTTGATCTCTTGCACAGAAAAAAAAAAGATTATAAATCAATTTATACTAACTTTTCAGAAATTCGGTTAACTATATAAAAGCAAGATACAGTTTCCTATTCATTCTTATTTGCTATACATTCATTTCTACAGGAAACTACTGGTAGGCTCACTCATACTATTTGTTTTTACAGAATTATATGAATAAAGTCATCTCACACTGTCGACTATGCTTACTGAGGTCTTTTCCTGTGTGGAGGGTAGAGGGTGGAGTGTGGAGAGGGGAAGGTGAGGGTAACCTCTGCCAGGGCATAGGCCATTCATTCTCAGCACATTCCTGATGACCTGATACCGGGAAAGTGGAGCTTCCAAATGGAAACTGAAAGTGAAGAGGGATTTTCCACCCCCAGGAATGTAGACTATAAACAGTTTTTGAGTCACCTGACTGGTGTAAGACCCCAGGAGCCACTAAAGAAGCCTTGGTAGAGACAGAGGGGCAGTGTGAACTGGATTCTGTGGAGGACGGAAACCTAGCAGGGAGGTTGAGATCCTTTGAGGGCTAAAATTAAATTATTTTATCAACATAAAATGACATTTTGTGCTGGTTGTATTTTTATGCTGCTGATATTTTATAAAATTATTCCCATTTTTTGTTCACTTGGGCTTATCAACAAACAATAGAGATTCTCAAACTTTAGCAACTCAGAGTCACCTGGGGGCAGGATAATCACGCTGGTTGCCACCCACCCCACACTCCCTGTACCCAAACCTCTAGAGCAGAAGTGGGAATGTGCCAGGTCAACCTGCTCTCCAGGGGACTTGGATGCAGGTGGTCTGGGCCCCCCAATCTGAGAGCTACTCCTGAGGATAGAGGATGCTAAAGAAGAAAGAACCCTGAAGTGGTGATGTTGACAGTAGGAATCAAAAGTAGGGAAACATTCTAGGGAAAGGGAAAGGGAAAGGGCTCCATTGTTGCCCTTCTGAACACTCCCTGGTGAAGTTAACCCTCGCAGACACTGCACTTTGTTTTCCATGAAGCTCTGAGCCAAGCAGATCTCCTGTCCTCTTCCACCCTCACTTCCTTCCCCTTCTTTTCCATTTCTTTCCTTTTTGAACCCCTGCTGGGACATCCCATCAGTCCAATTGCATGGCCTCCTAAGCCTTCCTGCCTCTGCTGTGGCCCAAATGCTTCTCCAAATTCAGCACAAGAAAGAAGGATCAAGGATGGTCTACATCCTGAGTGGTCACTGTCAGTCTCTAAGATGCCAGTGGAAAAGGTGCACTTGAGCTTCCCATGACAGCCACCTTGAGCAAACCCAGATCCGGGGCTCTTGGCCTCCCTTCCCATATAGGAACAAGGGTGGGGAGTTGGGGAGAACTCAGCCAATAGGCCTGAAGAAGGAACTTTCTCCCAAAGCTCCAAAATCCAAACCACAATCACCTCAGAACGTCATCCACCCTCCCAATCTCAGGACAATCCCAAAACCGAAGGAAGAAGCATCAGTAGGCCCTCCACAGAGGTACGTGGTGTGCTCATCAACAGCACTGTTGCCTTCCCCTCCAACATGCCAACCTAAGGGAAGGTCCCCTACGTATTTACACCCAGACCTTGTGACTTTAGGCAGCAACACTGCCGCTCTCCCAAGTGACCCCCCAAACAGCTGGGGATCTCCATGACCCATGAAGAATCCCTGTGACTCTTCGCGTTTCTTAATCCTTTTTCCTTTTCCACCTAAATAACAACAGGGAAGGATAGAACGGGTTGGAAAAGGAGATAGAGACTCATTTGCACAGTTCCATGGTCACCTCCAGACCTCTCCAGCAATCGCCTGGAAGCGCAGCGCGCAGAGGAACCGCAGCGCCCCGGGGGCACTACGAGGCCATTCCGCGGTCCCGGCCACCACCCATACCGCCTGCCTCTGCCTCTAGTTTCCCCTGCAGAGCAAGCGGGGTGGGGGGTGGGGGGCTCCCTCCGCACGCAGCCCCTTTGCGCCCCTCACCGTCCTCCGGGAAGAAGAGCACCAGGAAGCGGGGCGGGCTCCCGGGCTCCTGGCGGACCTCGCACTCCCCGCCGCCCGATCTCTTCCGACTCTGGAAGTACATCTGCAACTTGGTGCTCAGGTTCTTCGGGGGATCGGGGCCCCAGGACCCCTCCACCAGCAGCGGGAAGGAGCGGGACGCAGCCATCCCAGCTCCGCTCGTTCTTGGGACTGCCGGGCCGCCCCGACTCTGGGAAGTTAACTAAGCTTCTTTCGCTTTCGTTTCCTGGAAAACCCCTCCCGGCTCTAAGTTTCAGTCTTCAAAAGAGCTGCCCTTGGATTGCAGTCGTAACCCCCCCACCACCACAGCCCCCGCCCCCCG
>NW_026000240.1:5750884-5774092 GCF_001458135.2 Marmota marmota marmota
TTCCTACTGAGCTATACCCTCAGCCCTGTCAGGACTCTTATCAATGACATGACTCCTTCATTACTAAATTGGATGTTAACTTTCAAATGCTAGAGGGTAGAAATTCAGGTGGAAACACATGGCTCAGCCTCTCTGGCTCAATACGGTGCAACTCTAATGGGCCATTTTAGCATGTGAGCCCTATGAGGTCAGCTGAGGCATTGTCAGGACTTCATTGTAGCTTCACCTCTTTGCCCAATTCTTTTCTGGCCCACAGCAAAGACAATTAACCCTTTGGGGCTGCAGTTTCCCCTGCAGGCGTCCGGCCTCGATCCACCTGTGCATAGCGGTCCTCGGCGCTCTGGCACCGCCTGCCACTCTCGCAAACCGGAGCTCCTATCAGTAGCCCTGGGTCACTGGACCTTCAGCTAACACAATGAGAGTTTCATTTCTGCCACAGGCCGACATTTTACAGAAGAATAAAATGGCTCACAAATTGTGATCCTCTCGGGACATTTGCTGTCCATTTTGGGACTACTTTCAAGGATCAATGTACTTATCAGAACTTGACCTTACTTTCCTTCTTTTGAGTTGCTTCCTGCTCTGTTAATATTATGCATCTAGAAACATGGGAGAAATGATAGACCCCCCCCCCATTTTTGTGGAACATTTACTAGATGATTTGGGCTAGGGACGGATTCAACACCCCTGCCCTAACTAAACTCAGGCAACTTTTGCGGGCACTGGAGTTATGACACAATGGAATGAGCTCTCTGGAAAGGAACACACAGGTGCTCCTGAAACAAATGAGAAGGGGCTCCTAGTCCAAGTGGGGGGAATCAGAGAGGGTTTATTGGGAGGTGACAAGTCACCTGAGGCCTATGTATGATCAAGGAATAATCTTAGAGCGTTAAGAAGGGGGCAGGGTATCTGTTATGTGGTTTACACATGCAGAATCACTCTGAGGTGTGGTGGCTAGAGAAGAGGCAGGGAGACCAGTGAAAGGGCTTCTGAACTGCTGGGTGGGGGCAGTGGGGTGCTGGCAGGGGAGGACAGAGAACAGGTAAGGTTCTAAAAAGATACTTCAGGCAGGAATAGCTAAAGGATGTAATGCAGAGAGAAGGCAAATCTCAAAGATGACTTCAGGGGCATCCATAGATGACCCCAGCAAGTGACTGAACAATAGTTAAATCTACTACATGGACAGACTATGGGATGGCTAGAGAGGTGGGAGAGGGGCTAGGAATGTGTATATCCTTCACTCATGACAAAAAGATTGACCTTGGGGTTGGGGTTGGGGTTGTGGCTCAATGGTAGAGCACTCGTCTGGCAGTGTGAGGCCCTGGATTTGATCCTCAGCACCACATAAAAATAAAGTAAAGGTATTGTGTCCAACTACAACTGAAAAAGAAAATAAATAAATATTAAAAAATGATCTTCAGAGGGAGGCACCATCATTCCAGTGCTGATGATTCATCAAATCCCAGCAGTGTCTGTTGACCTGTTGGGGACCTAGCAACCATGTCTCCTGGGGAGAAGAGACAGAGGAAAGTGGCGGCAACCTGAGGACTGACTGGAAGGGAAGGAAGAGGGAGCAGCGATTTCCAGAAGTGCACCTGTGAAGGAGAAGGAGTTAGGCAGCAACCAGCCACCTGGAATCTGGGCGGACAGAAGCAAGTGTCCCCTCATGGCCTGGGGGAAGGGGGCATTCTAACACCTAGAGTGTCACATCACTGTTCCTGGGGGATCAGGGAATTGTTATTTTGTTCCCTGGTTTTAAATGTTTAAAATAGAAAAAGGTTTAGGCATGAGTAAATAAATGTGGTGAGAAGAAGGAAAGGCTGAGGATACTGGTAGTGGGAGAAAGTGAGAGGGTTTTCTGATAGCATCAGAATTAGCAGCAGGAGTCTTTCCCCAGTGCACCAGCAACAAGGTGGAACCAGATGCAACAGCAGGTCATTCGGGTGGAGCTGATGGTAAGTTCTGGAGTTTTCACCTAACAGGTTCTGTTTCTCAGTGAAGCAGGGGGTGAGGTCTCTGAGAGCCTGCCAAAATCAAAGCTGCTCTCCCTCACAGGCCTGGACCTTGCATATTGTCTTCTAATTACAATGAGGGCCGAATTTCAGAACAAAGAGAACCAGAGACGTGCCAAAGAATTTACTGGATTATTTATTCCTGATCTATAATAATGCTTTGCAGTTTCCTGATAGTTTTCTACTGCTTTCTGCTTTCTACCTGCAGATGGCGCTCTCTTCATCAGATACAAACCACTCTGGACCTGGCAGGTGCAAGTGAGGAGGACCCAGCAGAGTGGGTCATAACCCACAGCCATACAATGGTGACTCTCTCCTAGGGTATCTAGGGTATCTGTCATCTCTGTCTCACTCCAAACCACAACCAAGTTTAGGGTTATGGAACTAGGCAGTGTCTCACCTCATCACTTTATAAGGCATAGAGGAAAACGCTTATTTATAGTAGAAATTTTAGCTGGCCATTTCTGGATCTTTCAAGGATTTATTTATCAGCAATGTGTCTTGCCACTTGAGGTCTGCTTATTGCTTCTGGGTGAACAGGGAAGGAGCCATCAGGATCAGGGTGGCAAGTCTTGAAACCAAGGAAAGAAAATTCTAGAAGGAACAAACTATTGAGAATCATTAGGCCCTGCAGTATTTTATCTTCTAAGATATTTTCATCCTGTTCACTTGAACCTTCCTGAAGTGTGTTAATTCTCTCTCGGTTCTCTGTCTCCTTTGGTGGCTGCCTCCTGAAACTTCCTTCCGAGAAGCAAGTGTCCCCTTATGGCCTGGGGAAAGAGGGCATTCTAACACCTCGAGCAGCCAGGTCACATCACTGTTCCTGGGTTGTCTTTCCACTTCACAGATTATATTAGTATAACTTATGTCTGCATTTTGGTATTGACGCTCCCTTTGCCCACTTCACCTAAATTCCCCTTTTAGCTTCTCTACAATGGAGAGCATTGGAGGGAAAGCATATGTAAATGGAGGAAAAGGACTGTTTTTCTGTCTGACCTGAGTTGGTGACTTGTGAGCACCTCATGCCCACCCCTCCACCTCACTGTGCTCCTCAAACTCCTTGCTCTGTTCTTCCAAAATAGGATGTGGCCATAGGCCAAGGAAGAAGCACTCCTAGGAGCTCTGCCCTCTGAGGGAGTCAGTTATACAATGTCTTATTCCCTAGGCACAAGTCTTCTCCAGGAGCTTTATCTTCTTCAAACCTCTGTAAGGCTAGTCTCCAACACCTCTCAATCCTGCCAGTGCATTAATCCCTAGTGGTAACTTTGCCTAAATAGGAGTAATGTAGATTCATTAATATTATAGTTAGGGGGAGTTAGAGGGTGGCTTCTGCAGAAGAGTCCAGAGTGGACTTGATTTTTCCAAAATTGTGTAAGGTGAAGAGTAAAGCAGAATAAAGATCTTTCTTGCTCATCCAATGAGATCATCATTGAGTCAAACACAGAGGCATAAATCTCAAGAGAAGCATTAACTCTTATAGCACTATCCAGATCATATCTAAAAAGAAAAACATACAGCATTTTATTAACACATCATATCATACAGGGTCTCCACCAGTGACATGCTATTAAATATTGAATAATCAGCTCTCTGGGAAAAAAAAGTTTGCACATGTGTATATGTCCATTATGAATTTTAATGATATAATGATTGTATTGCACATAATTATAAATAATAATAGGTATATAATACTTGATTATAATTTCAAAATAGTAAATTAATTCTCAAAGAATGTTTCAAAGATTTTTGCCAAACTTATCTGTTTGCAATTGATAATTAAGTGTAGTTCTGACACTTGTACTTACATTAATAGGTAAGATGAGGCTGTCTCTCCCTCTGGGAATGGCCCATGTTCTTCCTTGAATATGCATTCCTTGCTTTATCCCCAAAGCTTCTCACTCTCAAGATGGCTGGCGTTCTCCCTCAAATATGTATTTTGTACTTGACCCCAGAAGACATCTCTCCCTTGAGATAGCCTGAGTTCTCCCTTGAACGTGTATTTGCTTTCCTAAATAAATCTGTTGTGTCTCTGGAAAAAGTAGATAAAATAAAAATGAAACAATGAAGACATGCATAAGAACTGTTTTTTGTTTGTTTGTTTGTTTGTTTGCTTAGTGGCTGCTGGGGATAAAACCCATGGCCTTAAGTATGTTAGGCAAGGTCTTTCCTACTGAGCTATACCCTCAGCCCTGTCAGGACTCTTATCAATGACATGACTCCTTCATTACTAAATTGGATGTTAACTTTCAAATGCTAGAGGGTAGAAATTCAGGTGGAAACACATGGCTCAGCCTCTCTGGCTCAATACGGTGCAACTCTAATGGGCCATTTTAGCATGTGAGCCCTATGAGGTCAGCTGAGGCATTGTCAGGACTTCATTGTAGCTTCACCTCTTTGCCCAATTCTTTTCTCTCCCCTCCACAGGTATTGATTTCCTAATAAACATCCTGCACATTACATATCATATCAGTATCTGATAACTGGAGAAGCCAACCTGAAACGTAATTGGGTCTAATCTTTTAAAGTATCTCTTAATTGCGTGGAATGAGGGCAGGTCAGTGACTAGGAACAGGTACCATCTGCTCAATCTGTGTGTCTTTCACAGAACACCTCCTTGAAGAAATTAGTGTCTTTCCTTCTTACTGTCTCAAGTTCAGGGTGATTGGATGTTTCATCTATCACCATTCAGAAAGTACATTCTAAAAAATCTTTGCTCTGCTTCCATAAGTCAGTGATATGCCTGAATTAAAATAAATTAAATTTATTATCCTACATATCAACTTCTTCCTTAAATCCCCTAATCTGTCAGTGCTTTAAAGGCATGAACATAAAGAAATTTTAGTTTAAATGATTTCCTTTTTATACCAAGCCATATCTAACTTTTAAAAATTCTTAATAGGATGAGAGTGAGTAGATTATTTCAGTTATCTTTTCTGCTGAATAGCCCCCCACCAAAAAAATTTAATGGTATAAAACAATGGTCATTTATTTCTGTTCTCTATCAAGAGTCTGAGGTTGATTGGGCTCAGCTAGGCAGTTCTTTGTAGTCAGACTACGGCTGAGGTTGGAGGCATCTAAAAGGCTACTTATCTATGCCTCATGCCATGTCTGGACAACTCAAACTTCTGAGGGCTGGAATGACAGAGGCTTCTGTATGTGACTCCCCTGTGGTCTCTTCAGCATGGTAGCTTGAGGGTAGTTGGACTTCTAACATGGTAGCTCAGCTTCTAATGCATGGAGAGACTAAAATGGTATCACTTTTTATGACATAGCTCTCAAAAGTTGCTTCTCAGCATCCTATTTATTAGAAGCAAATTATTAAAGCCAGCACATAATCAAGAGAAGGAGAAATAGACTCCACATCCTCATGGGAGAACTGTTTAGGAACCTGTAGACATGTTTTAAAACAATACATACACCAAACCTTTACTTTTGAGAGGAAAAGTAGTTTAGCTTCCTCTGTTTCTTTCTTGGCAGATGATGCATCCTGACCAAGTGATCTGTGTTTCCTTATATAGTCCCGAAAACAATAGCTAATTCCAACAGTCAACATTTATTTAGGGCCTACTATGTGCCAGTCATGGTCATAACTCCCCAACTTCTCTATACTGTTTAAGAGGTTCTTCATTTAATATCCAAACAGAATGTCTCACATCCCCATCCAATGCACAGCAGGAAGAAGAACCCTCTCCAATACATCTGTCTTCAGGGGGCTACATTTTTCCAGAGAAAGTCCACACTGAAATCTGCATGTGTGATCCTATTTCCATACTGCAGCTATATCATATCATATCATTTAATAGAGGTTTAGACTAAGTACATTTCCACATAGGAATCAACTCCTGCATCAAAGTTCATACCTAAATATTTCTAGCAATTTACCAACCATTTCCTATCCAAACCTTTTCTTCAGTTACAGTGAATAGGGAGAGATTCTCCTCTACTCTCTAGGTCAAAAGTTCAAAGTTGGTGATCACTGAACTAAAGCCTAACCTGAAACCCATTTCTGAAATTTTTGAGTTAAATGCAGACATTTAAAAAGTTTGAGTTTCATATCAAACCCAGATTCCCCACTTCTTTTGGATTGTGTGCTAACAGTTTACCTCCTCATATGTCAGCAACTAACTGATAGCTGCTTCCTGGATCTGGGTCCCCAAAATCTCCATTTAGCCAACTTCACTTATTTGTATTAACCACCAGCCATTCTATTGGCAAGGCCCTACCCTAAGATCCACTTCCTCTTCTCACTACTTCCCTGTGCTGTCAGGTTACACAATTTCTTTTTAGGCAAATCACATGAACTCAAAATTCCTCTTGTTTTATTAGATTGAATAATTTGGCTTTCTCTAGGTATTGAACTTACACAGATCTGCAGCGGCAACCTTTTAAGTTCTGCCAGTCACATGACACTATAACAGTGACTGTCCCTTTGAGAGTGTCCTTGACAGTTACTTTGGCTTCCTTCTCTTTGCCCTGTAAGTTTGTGTCCCCTCCTTGATCTTTTTTCAAGTATCAAGTCTTCTCCCTTTTGTCCAATACTCATAAAGATTTTGTCCACAATCATAAAGGCCACATCAGATTGATTAAGATGCTAACTGCTAAATAATCTTTCAATTTATAGAACCCAGAACTTCTTGTGACTTTTGTAATGACCTTCCTTAGTCTTCACTTTGCATAACACAAAGCATGCAAATTGCTGAGGTTTAATTATGGGAAAGTGACATGTAGGTCTAAGAAGAACTACAGAAACTAGCCCCAAAAGATCAAGGTCCTTTGGGATGTTCTAATGTTCCAGAGAAAAAGGAGGGCCCGGTATGCAGCTCAGTGGTAGAGTACTTTCCCATCGTGCACAAGGTCCTGGGTTTGATCCCAGCACCTCAAAAGAAGGAGATGCAAAAGGAAGGAGACACATGTCCTGGGCGACAAAGACCCCACTCGGCATGCAGCCTTCTTGCTCTGCTCCTCCTTTCCCTCCCTGTAAGAGCCCCTTGTACCCAAAAGTCCCCCAAGATGGAGCCTTGAGTATGATAGCCCCCTCCACCTATCAACGTGATGCCTTCCTGAATAAACCAACTCTTAAAGCTCAAGTTCACTGCCGGAGTATGGCTGCAGCAGAATAACGGGGGGGGTGACGAGGAACTTGTGTAGATTGATACAGCAGGAGTAGGAGCCCTTTATTGAAGGACAGGAGCAGTATTTATACATTCCACACAGCTTATCTAATTAGCATAAACTAGATACATCAGTCAACCAACAAAGAATTTCCACACTTAATGGCTTGTTTTTGTTACTTCTCAAACCACTCCCTCTGGCATTTTGCCAGGCACCATCCAGACTTGTTTATGAACTCTAACATTCCCCTGGCAAAATGCCAGGTGTTATTTTGACTTGTTTACAGACTCTAACAGTTCACAAATATTGGCTTTCAAGTGTCGAGTAGACCAGACTTTAGTCTGGTAATGATTTCTGTCACAACCAATCCATTCTACCATCATAGACCAAAAGCAGATGTTGGGAAAATCTAACTAAAAAACAAATCTTCTGCCCACCTAGAAAACCTCTCCACAAGGTAGAGAGAAAGAAAATTCTTTTATTATTGAAGAGCCATTAAGCCAAAGTATGATGGTATCTCAGGCAATCTACTAAAGATATTACAAAGATGGAAAGAAGGCGCTGGGGTTGTAGCTCAGTGGTAGAGCGCTTGCCTAGCACATGTGAGGCACTGAGTTCAATTCTCAGCACTGCATATAAATAAATAAACAAATAAAGGTCCATCAACAACTAACAAAATAAATATATGGAAAAAATCTTTACTTTTTAATACTATCAGTCAGAAATAACTGGTTACACATATTCTCAAACAATAGCTAATCTTCAAGTAAGAGGACTTGACAACTCTGTTTAAAACCACATAGTTCTTCCTAAATTCACCTGGTGATGGGGTGGCTACACATATTACTTATTGCCTTCATTCAAAGAAATAAAAACCTTATCTCTCTGACAGGCAGGTAGTTATGACTTGGAGCCAGGTACCAGCCAAAGTCCTGCCTTCCCAGGGAAACTGAAAGATAGGGTGTGCATATTCCTTAATGATTACATTTCAAAGCGATGGCTCCTAAGTTTTTGAAAAAATATTCCTGGGGTGTAAAACTGGCTTTTTAAAAGCAAGCTTTAAAAAAAAATTATACATCTCAAAAGGAAAGTGAGTGAGACAGAAAGGGACAGGCAGTCCAGAGTAAGGAAGGGACAGTGAAGGTTGACAAGAGGGCAAGCACGAGGACAGCTATTTTAGTATGCCCCATTATAAAACAGTTCCTGTTTCTCAGAAAGGTTGTAAGTTTTCAGGCCATGAAAAGGGACTGCAAAATCCGGTCCATGCTCATTCATGGAACAATGGAAATATCAAGAACCAATCAACAAAGTGCACATGACTGGTAACAGTGAAGAACCAATCAGGAGGAGTTTATCAACTTCTCCTGAAGTGCCTTTAGAAGAAGGAATGCTGTTGACTTAAAGAGCATTCTTGCCCCTCCCAGGTGAGCTGCACCAGGAGTTCTGGGTCTTTCTTTCACTCTCTTTTTAAATAAAATTCCTGCTCACTTGCGTACCTGGTGTTTGTGTTCATTCCTTGACTCCGTGAAAAACAAATCCAACTCCTGCCAGTAACAAAAGAATGAACAAGTTTCTGAAAGTGAAAATGGGGGAGGGAGAATTAAATTTTTAATTTTGCTTTTTTTGGGGGGAGGGTAGGGGTAACCTGGGATTGAACTCAGGGGCACTTGACCACTGAGCCAAATCCCCAGCCCTATTTTGTATTTTTTTTTTATTTAGAGACAGGGTCTCACTGAGTTGCTTAGCACCTCACTTTTGCCAAAGCTGGCTTTGAACTCTCAGTTCTCTTGCCTCAGCCTCCCAAGCCACTGGGATTACAAGTGTGCACCACCACACCCAGCTCTAAATTTTTAATTTTTGATTTGTATTCACCCTTAAATAACCATGACTATACACAAACAAATGAGTGTGGCTGTGTCTCAATAAGACTCTTGTTATGAACACAAAAAGTTGAATTTTTTCATTTTTACATGCCAGAAGAGTTACCCAAAGCATTAAAATTTTAAAAGAAAAAGAAAACAAAAGGAAAGGAAAGCAAGAAAGAAAAGCAGTGGACTGGATTTGGCAACTCCTGAACTACACTCTGATGGGAATGGGTGACAGTGGAGACTTTCTCTAAGTGTGTTTCTGAAACCAATGAACCATGGTTTTTGCCACTGCCTTGGAATCCAGTAAACAGCTGCAAGCCATTTTTGTTGTCCAAAAGATAAATATTTAATTCCCTTTGCTAATTTCTTTGTTGATTTCCAACCAACCTTATGTCTCAAGACAACAGAAATCTATTTTCTCACAGTTCTGGAGGCCAGAAATCCAAAATCAAGATATTAATAGGACTGGTCCCTGCTGGAGGCTCTGAGAGACAGACTTTCCCATCCACTCCCTTTGACCCAGCTTCTGCAGTCACCCTTAATCCTTGGCAGTTGTTGATTTGCAGGTTCATCACTGCAATCTCTGCCTCCTTCATTACAAGGCGTGTTCCCAGTGTCTGCCTGTGTACAAATTCTCCTCTTCTTATAAGGACCCCAGTCATCGGGTTAGAGCTCAACTTGCTCCAGTAGGGTCTTCATGTTAACTTGATTACATGTTCAAAGACCCTGTGTTTAAATAAGGTCACATTTACGGGTTTCAGTGTTAGCATGACAACATATCTTTTGGGGGGGAACACAGTCCTACCCACAGTAATCCCACTTCTCAAGTTACTTTCTGCCTGGTAGCTAGGACCTAACAGTTTCTTCCAGCTAGTTAAATAGAAGCATTGTTTTTACTAAAACTCTCAGTTGGAACATTGCCCTGGAGTGGGCGGAAGCACTCTGATCATCCTTTGGAGGAGGCCACTGGCCCATAGGGTGAGCATCCCCTCTCAGCCTTGAGTAAAGGAGGTGTCAGTCTGGCATCGCAAGCCAGGAGCTGAGTGAGGCAAGTGGACTTCTCCTTTGCTTGGCAAAGAAGTTTGCTTCAGCTCTGGACTTGAGTGTTACCCAATGGGACTGGGCAACCCCCTTGAAACCTTATCCCTCGCCTTATTTGGTGTAGAATATTCTATCAAAAATCTTTTGTTTTCTTTTCCCTATAATTAAAGCGATTCCGGGTGCACTTATTCTCTTGCCTTCCAGCGTGGAGGACCCTTGAGGTTGCAGGACAGTCCCACCCTCAATATGAAAATTACTTTTATGTCCTGTGCTTTTTTTCCATTTTCTTAGCTTAATATTGCAGCCAGCTCTTTTGAACCCAGTTCATCTTGTCAGCATGGGTTGCTGGCAAGAATCACTTGCTTTGGGGATATTTTTTTTCTTTCTACCAAAGTATAATCTCAATAAGGTTCAGATAACTAAATGGAAACACCATCATCTGTCCACCTTCCTGGATTAGGTAGGCCACCAATAACTGTATTTCTATAAGCCAGTTCAATGTCCTACAAAGTCTCTAGAGAAATATTCAATTTTTAAAAAATCTAATGATTTAATAAATTTATGGAATAATTTTACTACAAGTGTGTTGGTCATAACCCAATAGAAAAATTCCCTAGATCTGTCTTTTTCCTACTATGATCAAATATATTCATGGTTCTTTTATCATTGTAGTGGGCACATATGTTCAACTGGGTATTCTTCTTATGCAACATGATTTAACCAAATATTTTCTATTTCCTATATCAGCTTTGTATTCATCAATTTTATTATAGCACTAAAGTATATCATTTTAATATACCATAGTTAGCTTCTAT
Organism: Marmota marmota marmota; assembly: GCF_001458135.2. Lineage (NCBI taxonomy): Eukaryota > Metazoa > Chordata > Mammalia > Rodentia > Sciuridae > Marmota > Marmota marmota. The sequence continues at coordinate 5,761,733 of NW_026000240.1, forward strand.
ATCTGTGCTGCTGGAATCTTAGATTTCTTCTAGCGTTTTACTATCATAAAATAAACATTATATATGTATATTTTTGGTTTTTATTAAACATTATTTCCTCGGGATAAATTCGACTGCTTGGTCAGGGATAAGGCATATTTATGATTCTTTCAATAAAGTACTGTTTTGCCCGTCAGAAAGACTGGGTCAATTTGCATTGCTATCATTAATGCATGAGCAGATCTGCTTTCCTGAAACCTTGCAGGCCTGGGCTTTCATAACTTTTAGAAGTTTTTCTGATTCTTTTTTACATACAAAATGAAACTTCACAGTAGGCTTAGTCTGTAGTTATTTTATTGGTAAGGTTGATTGCATATTTTTAAAGTCATGATTTACTGTGATTTTCTTCTTGTCTTTTAATCTTTCATTGAATGGACAATTGGTATTTTTATCCTTATATGTGCTTTTTCATACATTTTAGTTATTGAAATTTTGTCTTTAGTGCAAACATTTTCTCCACTCTTCTGAATATTTAAATCTCAGCTTTATTGGTATTCATTCTATCAAAGCTGAAACTCTCTAAGTAATGAAACTGTCCTTTTTCATTTCTATTCTATCAACAGTTCAAAAGTAATTTCCCTATTACTAGTCTTTCATGTATGTGTGCATGTATTTGCTTTTATTATTAAAGTATTTAACTCTTAATCCACCTGGATTTTTTTGTAGAGTATCATAGGAAATATGGGTCTTTTTAATATGATCATTATGAATATTCTTGCATATCATGGGTCTCAAATTGGTTACCAGTATGTCTTCTAGGACCACTATATCTCATGACTGCAACTGGTCCACTTCATGCTTTGAATATAGCCCTTACTGCTCTGCTACTGCAACTAATTTTTTTGGTGTGTGTGTGTGTGTGTGTGTTTGAGGATTGAACCCAGGGCCTTGTGGATGTGAGACAAGAATTCTATCAACTGAGCTATATCCCTAGCCCCACTGCAAATGATTTTTAAAATGGACATGTTTCTTTATCTTCCTCTCTCCTTGCTCCTCCCTAATCTCAGGGAAAACAGGATTACCTTTCTTCCCCATTTTAGGCAGATTTATCTGTCCTTGAGTACACACTATAGGAATGAAGTAATCCAGACTTTGGGAGTGGTACCAGAAGATGTCAGAAATGACTATCTCCCAAATTAAGAATTACAACTCCACCAGAGAACATGTGGAATGTACCTTTGAATCATCTCTTTAGAAGTCCGCTGTTCCTAGCTCTCTGTGGCCTGGCAACCCAGAGAGAGGCGCACCCCACACCCGCAGAGAAAGAGATGCACTGTGCTGGGTTTTCTTATTCACCAAAGTGTGGCTACACAGCTCAACATCAGGGTACAGGTAGGCTTGAGACTGCCGCCACCATGAAACCAGGACATCACCGCTTCTATCAAGGGACAACAATAAGGACCTGGTAAAACCTCACCAAGATCCCTGTGGGCCTGGCTGCACCAGAGGTTTCTCTTCTAGGGGTGCTAAAATTTATTCTGTTGCTGAGTAAACAGGGAGTCTTGCATGTGGTTGCCTCTCTCTTGTTTTTCCTACTAACAACCAACTTCTTATGATTACCTTTTCACTAGTCATATAATCTAATACCTCTATATTCTCACATCCTACCTTATAAACATCTCAGCCAACCCCACAGCACCCCCTCCTTCAACATTGCATAAACCATTACGCAAACCTATTGACTATATGGTAGAAGATAACTGAACTCATCATTTCTGATTATAGCAACAAAACTGTAAATTAATAATAGAAGCTAATTGATCTATGGCTGCATGTTGAGTACATTGAGTGCTGTAAAATTGATCTCCCCCTTAAAGGTGAGGTATTGGTAACCTGCAGAGATACTATAAGACAATAGGACAGAAGCTGTAATACCTTGGATCTACACTACAAGAGAGGAAGATACATAGACATCATGAAAAAACAAGGGAGGAAAGTGCCCCAAATAAACCAAGATACTACAACAATAGAATCCATAGATAACACAGTAGATGAAATGGCAGAGAAGGAGTTCAGAATGTACATTATTAAAATGATCTGGGAATTAAAGAAGGACCTATGTGAGCAGATACAGGTAAAAATTGATCACTCCAACAAAGAGATAAAAGAACAAATACCGGTAGCAAGAGATTACTTCAAGAAAGAGAGATTCTGGGGGAAAAAAAAATCCTTGAAATGAAAGAAACAATAAGCTAAATAAAAAACTCTTTAGAAATCATCACTAACAGACTAGATCACTTGGAAGACAGGACTTCACACAACGAAGACAAAGTATACAATCTTGAAAATAAAGTTGATCTCATAGTGAAGATAGTAAGAAACCATGAACAGAACATCCAAGAATTATGGGATAACATCAAAAGACCAAATTTAAGATTTATTGGGATAGAGGAAGGTTTAGATAGTCAAACCAAAGTACTGTACAATCTCTTCAATGAAATAATATCAGAAAATTTCACAAGCATGGGGATGAATTGGAAAATCAAATACAAGAGGCCAATAAGACACCAAATGTACAAAATTACAATAGAGCTACACCAAGACACATTATAATAAAAATGCCTTGCATACAGAATAAGGATATAATTTTAAAGGCCTCAAGAGAGAGAAATCAGATTACATATAAGGGAAGACCAAATCGGATCTCAGCAGATTTTTCAACCTAGACCCTCAAAGCCAGGAGATCATGGAACAACATATACCAAGCTCTGAAAGAAAATGGATGCCGACCAAGAATCCTATATCCAGAAAAATTAAGCTTCAGATTTGATGATGAAATAAAAACCTTCCATGATAAACAAAAGCTAAAAGAATTTCCAGCAAGAAAGCCCGAACTACAGACCATTCTTGGCAAAATATTCCATGAGGAGGAAATAAAAAACAACAATGAAAATCTGCAAAGGGAAGAACTACAATAAAGGAAAAGCCAACCAAAGGAGAAACCAAGTCAAACTAAATGCCAAAAATAAACAAAAATGACAGGAAATACAAATCATGTCTCAACATTAACCCTGAATGTTAATGGCCTAACCTCACCAATCAAAAGATTGGGCTGCAACTGTGGCTCAGCAGTAGTGCACTTGCCTAGCATGTGTGAGGCACTGGGTTTAACTCTCAGCACCACATATAAATAAATAAAGGTCTATCAACAACTAAAGAAGAAGAAGAAGAAGACTGGTAGATTGTATTTAAAAATAAAAAAGGACCCAACAATATGCTGCCTTCAAGAGACTCATCTCATAGGAAAAGATGTCCACAAACTGAAGGTGAAAGGTTGGGATAAAATATACCACTCACATAGTCTATGTAAGCAAGCAGGGGTTTCCATCCTCATATGAAATAAAGTAGACTTCAAGCCAAAATTAATCAAAAGAGATAAAGATGAGCATTTTATACTGCTTAAGAGAACCATACATCAACAAGACATAACAGTTATAAATATATATGCCCCAAACAATGGAGCATCTACATCCATCAATCAAACTCTTCTCAAGTTCAAGGGTCAAATAGATAACAACACAATAATTCTAAGTGACTTTAACACAACTCTTTCACCACTGGATAGATCTTCTAAACAAAAGCTAAACAAAGAAACTATAGAACTCAATAACTTAGACCTAACTGACATATATAGAATATTTCATCCATCAACAAGCAAATGCACTTTCTTCTCATCAGCACATGGATTATTCTCTAAAATAGACCATATATTATGCCACAAAGCAATTCTTATTAAATACAAAAAAGTAGAGACTACCCTGCATTTTATCAGATCACAATGGAATGAAATTAGACATCAATGATAAAATAAAAAATAAAAGCTATTACTACACCTGGAGAGTAAATAATATGCTATTGAATGAACAATGGGTTGCAAAAGATTTCAAGGAGAAGATTAAAAAATTCTTAGAGGTAAATGAGAACACAGATACAACATATTGAAATCTCTGGGACACTATGAAGGCAGTCTAAGAGGAAAGTTCATTATATGAAGTTAATTTCTTCAAAGAAGAAAAAGTCAACAAATAAATGACCTAACATTACATCTCAAAGCCCTAGAAAAAGAAGAACAAATCAACCCCCAAAGCAGTAGAAGACAGATAATTAAAATGAGAGCTGAAATCAATGAAATTAAAACAAAAGAAACAATTGAAAAATTTGACAAAAAGTTGGTTCTTTGAAAAAATAAATTAAATCGATAAACCATTAGCCATGCTAATAAAGAGAAGGAGAGAGAAAACTCAAATTACTAACATCCATGATAAAAAAGGAAATATCACAACAGACACTACAGAAGTACAGAAAATAATTAGAAATTATTTTGAAAATTTGTACTTCAATAAAATAGAAAATATTGAAGGGATTAACAAATTTCTAGAGGCATATGATATGCCCAAACTAAATCAGGATCATACACATAATTCAAATGGATCAATTTCAAGCAAGGAAATAAAGGACACCATCAGAATTCTACCACCCAAGAAAAGCCCAGGACCAGATGCATACACAGCTAAGTTCTATAAGACCTTTAAAGAAGAACTAACACTAATACTCCTCAAACTATTTCATGAAATAGAAAAAGAAGGAACACTTCCAAACACTTTCTATGAGGCCAATATCACCCTGATTCCAAAACCAGACAAAGACACATCAAAGACAGAAAACTTCAGACCAATATCTCTAATGACTAGAGATGCAAAAATTCTCAGTAAAATTCTGGCAAATCGAATACAAAAACATATCAAAAAGATAGTGCACCATGATCAAGTAAGGTTAATCCCAGGGATGCAAAGTTGGTTCAATATACGGAAATCAAAAAATGTAATTCGGGCTGGGGATGTGGCTCAAGCGGAAGCACGCTCGCCTGGCATGCGTGCGGCCCGGGTTCGATCCTCAGCACCACATACAAAGATGTTGTGTCTGCCGAAAACTAAAAAATAAATATTAAAAATTCTCTCTCTCCCTCCCTCTCTCACTCTATCTTTAAAAAAAAATGTAATTCATCACATAAATAGACTCAAAGATAAAAATCATATGATCATCTCAATAGATGAAGAGGAAAGCATTTGACAAAATACAGCACCCGTTCATGTTCAAAACACTAGAAAAACTAAGGATAGCAGGAATATATCTCAACATTGAAAAAGCTATTTATGTTAAGCCCCAGGCCAGCATCATTTTAAATGAAGAAAAATTGAAAGCATTTCCTTTAAAAACTGGAACAAGACAGGAATGACCTTTTTCACCACTTCTATTTAACATAATTCTTGAAATTCTAGCCAGAGTGAATAGACAGATGAAAGAATTTAAATCGATATGGATAGGGAAAGAAGAACTCAAATTATCACTATTTGCTGACACTATGATTCTATACCTAGAAAACCCAAAGAATTCCACCAGAAATCTTTAGAACTAATAAATGAATTCAGCAAAGTAGCAGGATATAAAATCAACACCCACAAACCAAAGGCATTTCTGTACATCAGTAATAAATCCTCAGAAAGGGAAACTAGGAAAACCACCCCACTTAACAATAGCTTCAGATAAAAAAAAAATACTTGGGAATCAATGCAAGAGGTGAAAGACTTCTACAATGAAAACTACAGAATGCTAAAAAAAGAAATTAAAGAAGACCTTAGAAGATGGAAAAATCTACCTTGTTTTGGGATAGGCAGAATTAATATGGTCAAAATGACCATATTACCAAAAGCACTTTACAGATTCAATGCAATCCCAATCAAAATCCCAATGACATTCCTCATAGAAATAGAAAAAGCAATCATGAAATTCATCTGGAAAAATAAGAGAACCAGAATAGCCAAAGCAATCCTTAGCCAGAATATTAAGCTGGTGGCATTACTATATGAGATGCTAAACTATACTACAGAGCAATAGTAACAAAAACAGCATGGTATTGGCACCAAAATAGATCTGTAGACCAATGGTACAGAATGGAGGACACAGAGACAAACCCACATAACTACAGTTATCTTGTATTAGACAAAGTTACCAAAAATATACACTGCAGAAAAGATAGCCTCTTCAACAAATGGTTCTGGGAAAACTGGAAATCCACATGTAACAAAATGAAATCAAACCTTTATCTCTCACCATGCACAAAACTCAACTCAAAGTGGATCAAGGACCTAGGAATTAAACCAGAGACCCTGCACCTAAAAGAAGAAAAAGCAGGCTCCTATAGTGCAAGAATTAAAATCAAGAATCAATAAATGGGATGGATTCAAACTAAAAAGCTTCTTCTCAGCAAAAGAAAAAATCAGTGAGGTGAATAGAGAGCCTACATTTTGGGAGCAAATTTTTACCACAAGCACATCAGATAGAGTACCAATCTCTAAGATATATAAAGCACTCCAAAGCCTTAACACACACACACACACAAAAAAAAATAATAATAATAATTATACAATCAATAAATGGGCTAAGGAACTGAACAGACACTTCTCAGAAGAGGATATACAATCAATCAATAAATATACGAAAAAATGTTCAACATTTCTAGCAATTAGAGAAATGCAATTTAAAACTACTCTGATTTTACCTCACTCCAGTCAGAATGGCAGCTATCTTGAATACAAACAACAATAATGTTTGTGAGGATGTGGGGGAAAAGGTACACTCATACATTGCTGGTGGGATTGCAAATTTGTGCAGCCAATCTGGAAAGCTATATAGAGATTCCTTGGAAAACCTGGAATGGAACCATCATTTTGAAGCCAGATTTAAAGTTAGGTAGTCAGTGTAGTTAGATAAATCGGGTCTAATACCGAGTGAAATCTAAAATGGAGGCCATGCTGAGAATGATTCCAGGAAACGCAGGACAACTCATGGAATGTTAATGAAGTCCTGAAAAGGCCCTAGGCCAAAGTCCATCCCAAAGAAGTGTTAATGAAGTCCTTCCTGCTCAGATTACTTCTTTGGCCCACCTTTGTCCCACCCCTCCGGCCTTCCCACCTACATTCCATCACTGAAAGAAACTATAAAATGGAGAGACAACTGCACTTCCACGGATTCCACCTCTTGGGTCCCCTTCTTCCTCCGGGAGAAGTCTTTTCTGCTGTCCTTTAATAAACTTCTAATTTCTACTCTGACCTTGCCTCGGCGTGCAAGGACTCGTCACCAACAATTTGACCCAGCTATCCCACTCCTTGGTTTATGCTCAAAGGACTTAAAAACAGCATAGTACACCAGTGGCACAGAAACACAGCCACATCAATGTTTATAGCAGCACAGTTTATAATAGCTAAATTGTGGAACCAACCCAGATGCCCTTCAGTAGATGAATGGATAGGGAAACTTTGGTATATAAACATAATATCGAATATTACTGAGCATTAAAAGAGAATAAAATCATGACATTTGCAGGTATATGGATGGAGTTGGAGAATATAATGCTAAATGAAGTAAGCAAATTCCAAAAAACCAAAGGCCAAATGTTTTCTTTGATATGAGTGAAGCCAGATTTAAAGTTAGGTAGTCAGTGTAGTTAGATAAATCGGTCTAATATCGAGTGAAATCTAAAATGGAGACCATGCAGAGAATGACTCAGGGAAAACACAGGACAACTCATGGAATGTTAATGAAGTCCCGAAAAGGCCCTAGGCCAAAGTCCACCTCAAAGAAATGTTAATGAACAGCTCCCAGCAAAAAGGTGCTGACTCAGTCCTTCCTGACCAGATTACTTCTTTGGCCCACCTGTGTCCCACCCCTCGGGCCTTCCCACCTACATTCCATCACTGAAAGAACTATAAAAAGGGGAGACAACATCCCTTCCACGGATTCCACCTCTTGGGTCCCCTTCTTCCTCCGGGAGAAGTCTTTTCTGCTGTACTTTAATAAACTTCTAATTTCTACTCTGACCTTGCCTCGGCGTGCTTCTTTGGTGTTATTCTTCAACATTGGGGAAGCAAGAACTCATCACCGGTCAACAGCGGTAACATGAGGATGCTGATTCATAATAGCGATGGGGCAGGGGAGCATGGGAGGAATGGAGGAACTTTAGATGGGGCAAAGGGGAGGAAGGGAAAGGGAGAGGGTATGGGGGTTGGTGCCATAGTCTGTCTGGCACAAATAACCCAGCCGCCACACAGCCTTGTAGGTTCAAACAGCAACCTTTATTCCCAAACTCTCACCAGAATTCTACACACACTTCCTGGGAACACACTGCCTCCACCGGGCTCCGGGAGCCAATTCTCTCAGAACCCCGGGAGAACTCATCGGGAACTCCAAAGTAGCAGGTGCCTGAGGCAGCAGGATCCGCCCTAATCCTGGAGTCACCCTATTCCCAGCAGGATCCGCCCTAATCCCAGAGCAGGGTCACCTTTCAACCATTCCCTCTGGCAAAAATGCCAGGCGTCATTCTGACTAAACTGTGGCTCTCAACAGGTAGGAAAGACAGTGGAATGAGTTAGACATCATAACCCTTAGTACATATGTGAAGACACAAATAGTGTGAAAACTTGGGGCTGGGGATGTGGCTCAAGCGGTAGCGCGCTCGCCTGGCATGAGCGCGGCCCAGGTTCGATCCTCAGCACCACATACAAAACAAAGATGTTGTATCCGCCGATAACTAAAAAATAAATATTAAAAAAATTTTCAAAAAAAAAATAGTGTGAAAACACTTTGTGTACAACCAGAGACTTGAAAAATTGTGCTCTATATGTGTCATGTGAAATTAATTACATTCTGCCATCATATATAACAAATTAGAATAAATAAATAATTTAATAAATAAAAAAGAAACACACACACACAAAAGGAAGTCCCTCCTTCCTGCTGATGGGCAGAATCACAACCTTTAGAACAGTAGTCCCTGTATGTCTCCTTTGCTAGCAAAGCAGTAAATGTTTTTCCTTTTTTCTCAAAACTGTGTCCTCATTATTGGATTGGCATCAGGGATAAGGACCAACCTTTCGGCAACAAATTTGATACCCCAGGTGGGACCAGAGAGCAGCCCCCACTCCAGCTTTCTTGGGCAGGCCTGGATCTCCAAAGAACACCACTTCTATGCTGAGGATGCAAGGTGCCTGGTGAACTTGTTGAAAGCCAACTGCAAGGGAGTTAGAAGATGCGTGAGTTTGCTTCAGGTTAAATGGAAGAGCTTATTCCTGTGAGTGAAGGAAGGGACTTAGGGACCATCCCAGCAGCTGCTGAAGCTCCTTTTACTTTAGGAAACTCTCTGCCTTCTCTCCCTGAATGGTACAGGTTGCTTCATCATGGTCCACTTAGAGAAAAAGGAAACTGAACTTAGGAAAGCCACGACACCCTTGGCCATCTGGTAAGTCCCTTGATTCTACACAGCTGGTTCCTCTTCATGGTAACACCTTCTCCCTCTTTATGGAGACATTTGTGGTGCCACTGGTGTAGGAGTCAGGGTAAAGTGTGACTCAAGAACATAGGGATATTTACTCTCTTCTGGTCTTTTCTAGGTTCCCATGAGTTCCTTGACTTTGGATTTGAGAATTCCCTCTGGTTTTCTGCTTTGTTTTTATGTGTTATTTCCATTTTTAAGACATGGCCAATACTGCATTGATCCTTATAAGTAGCCTTTTGGGAAAGATCTTGGCTGGTCAATTTAAAGGTTTCTGTCTGTTGGCCATGGTTTTGGGGCTCCTCTCTGGTTGTCTCTCTCTGTGTTTCTTTTTGTACAATCTTGCAATTGGGGTTGGTCTGTCAGAGGTAAAGTGAGTTGAAGAAAGAGCCATATGCCTATAGGTATAAGCCTGTCTAAGATAATGTTTTACCACAACAATCTTTGAATAGATTTCTGGATTATTATACAATCTTGCAATTGGAGTTGTTCTGTCAAAGGTAAAGTAAGTGGAAGAGATTTTTACATACAGGTCTGTCTATTTAAAGATTCCCACCTGTCAGCCCTGGTTTTGCTGATCCTCTCTCATCTGTCTGTGCTTTTTGTATCTGTTAGTGGCCCTTTAAGAAATGGGCCATGTTGCATTGCTCTTACCAGTAGTCTCTTGAGCACAGAGATCTTGGCTGAATGAGCTACTTGTAAGTATAAGCCTGTCTAAAAGAAAGATGGTTTACTCTAACACAATCTGGCCTTTAACTGTTTTTTCTGGATTATTATACAATCTTGAAGTTTAAATTGGTCTGTCAAGGGTAAAGTATATGAAGGAGATTCTGGGCCTGGGGTTGTGGCTCAGTGGTGGAGCGCTTGCTGAGCATGTGGGAGGCACTGGATTGGATACCGGCACCACACACACATGTTGAGAGCCACAGCCAGAAGGGGCCCCAGCAAACTTCCAGCTGCCAGCAAACTTCCAGCTGCCAGCTGATGATTGGCTCACAGCGGCCCCAGCAACTTCTAGCTGCCAACCGATTGGCTCCTCTGCGGTGATGCTCATTGGGCTGTTTCCTTGCCCTTTCAGACCATGGAGCTGCTCATTGGGGGACTTTTTTGGCTCCGCCCACGCGACCCAGCCAATCGGCCTCAAGAGCAGGAGGAGTGGGGGAGGTTGAGAGGCTTGTGGGAAGCAGTGGTGGCAGTTGGGCTCTGAAGGTTTTCCTGAGGAGCTGTGTGGTTTGGTGTGTGTGTTCTAAAAATAAAGTTTGTTTCTTTTGACAAGTGGCTCCTGAATTGTGCCCAGCCAGACTGCGGCGCACACACACACACAAAAAAAAATAAATAAATAAACAAAATAAAGGTATTGTGTCCATCTATAACTTAAAAAAATATTTTTTTAAAAAAGGTTCTGTATGTACAGGCATTTAATCAGTTGCATGATAAGGGGTCTGAATTGTCAGGCACTAAGTTGAAGGTGCCAAAAGTCAGGGGATAATCACCACTGGGGCAAAGCAATTCTTGCTATAATAGTAACTCATCAGTCTGAATGCCTGGGGGACTGGCAGAATAAATACCTGCACCCAGAAAAGAAAAAGACAGAAACTAAGGCCAACCTGTGTTTGTAGGCAGCCTGGCAAAGGGACTATCAAAGAAGCCTAAAGAAAAGGATGGAAAGGGCCTCCTCCATTGCATATCAATATGCCTAGTACAAGGAAAAGGCCCACAAGGAGCCTCTGGGTACAACTGACAGTGGGAAACTCACTTCAAATTAATGGCATCATGATAATGATAAGGCAGAAAGGTCAAGCTCAAAAATATCCTTGAAAGCAACTTGGGAGAAAAAAGATGAAGGCACAGTTTTTGTATATGCTGGATTGTCCAACCCTCTCCTGGGATAAAATTTGTTGTGTAAATTAAATGTACAGATAACACTCAGAAGGACTGTTTTAGAATATTAATTTAAGAAAGGGTCAAAAACTAAAAAAGACAAAAAGAAAGTTATAGGTATGGAAATATATTTTAGTACTTAAAATTAGAAGGCAAAAGAAATATTTCTAGATGAAAAAGTATGTTGTCTGATAAAGTAATATTCTTGTACTAAATTCCAAGATGAAAGAGGACAAAACTAAGAATGTAAAGAAGTTGTGAGTGTTTAAGTTGCAGAAGGTTTGTGAAAAGTAAATCTCAAAAAGTTTGCATTTGTGATTAAATTGGCTATAATAAGCACAGTCAGTTAAAGTTATTTGAACTTTAGTGTATTGTTAGGAAGAAAGTCTGAAACATTGATCTGCTCTTAACTATTGAGATAATTTTCTTATATTTGTTAGGTTTTATTACTTGGGGAAACTAAGTCTTAAAGGAATTATTGTTTGTACCTGTTTTAAAGTCTTAAATCATTACTTTGTAACTGGCTGAATAAACAACTGTTATTTAGGTTATAATAATATTTTTTACACCCAAAATATATGTGACTAACTATGGGTATGCATCTAAGAACTCTGTCTAAGACTTATTTAAGGGTTATGTAAAAGTTTATAAAATGAAATTTTACGTAAATTTATAGGCAAGATAACTAATACGTGTTATCTTTTATATATTTTATCTGACATAGAAGGGCCACATTGTCGTTTGAATACTTGTCTTATATCTGTTTGCTCTAAGTCCATTTCTGATCATTAACAGTGTTTCCTAAATGTATAAGAGATTTAAGGCTATCTTTTGATTTTTGCTAGTACTGCTAACCCATGCAGATCTGTAATTATTGTTGCCATACACTATGGATTCTAAATTATACTTTAAAATTAAACTTAGTTAAATATAAACTTAGGGGAGAGCACCTTATCAAGTTGGTATTCTCCAAACTAAAATTATGTGTAGAAAAAGTCTTAGATTTGTATAAAAGTAACAAATTTGGTTGGCATTTATTCATGTCATTTGATGTTTTATAGCTGGATAAAGTAACCTGTTGTCAATAAGTTTTATATATATATATATATATA
>NW_026000240.1:5774355-5782528 GCF_001458135.2 Marmota marmota marmota
ATATATAATTGTGGGGTGACCAGCACCCCACCAGGGTATGTTCCTGCTCAGGAAGTGTGAGCTGCCTGGGAAGTAAAACATCTGAAATAATTAGTAAAAAATAGAGATGGAGCCAGAAATTAGATATAAAAAAAGTGGAGTACTTGATAGGTCTTCAAGTCCTGTTAGGAGCTAGAACTGAAGAACAGAAAAATGGCTTAGGTTCTTTATTTAAGGGGGAGTTCATCAAAGGCAGGGATAAGATTTCAGTGGGAGGAGTCTTGCTTCTATGCTTGCTTCTTGGTGTGGCAGGGGTCTTGCAGTAAACAGGTTGATTGGCATTGTGGCAAACCGCACCCATCTCTGAGAGGGTGTGTGCCTCCAGAGGGTCTCCCATCTCTGATGCTGTGCTAAACTTCTGCTGGAGCTAGGTTGGAAGTCACATGAATCGGGCATTCTCAAACCAGCTGGGAGTTCCAGATCTTCCTGCCTAATGGCTTCCACGTCATTTTAGTTTATACATAGTTCAGCTATGGCTCATGGATGGCTTTTGGGAAACAATTTTGTGTTACTCTTCACACTGGAATTGGAATATAAATGCATTTTTGAAAGATAATAAGGAGAGCCTGATCTGTTTAGAGGTGACATTGTAAATCACGGAAGCATTTTACTAGTTTTTCCACAAAAAGAAAGTTAAAATCACTCTTGACCTTTATTTATTTATTTATATTACCAGGATTGAACTCAGGGGCACTCACATCCCCAGCACTATTTTGTATTTTATTTAGAGACAAGGCCTCACTGAGTTGCGTAGTGACTCACAGTTGCTGAGGCTGGCTTTGAATTCATGATCCTCCTGCTTCAACTTCCCGAGCAGCTGGGGTTACAGGCATATGCCACCACAACCAGCCATCTTGGCCTTTATTCGATGCTCATTTTAGATGTAATTTTCTATTGTGTTAGTAGTGAAGAGTCCCACCTTACCTAAGACTCTGCCTCCCACTTTACTCCATGTTAGAATGGCTCCAAAATAGGCTAGACTTGAGCTCATTTAGATTTGTGTTCAAAAGATCAGATTTTGTTGTAAAGATTACTGTGATCTCAAAATAAACAGGGTATATCATGTATAACTAAGTAAAGGTTTAGATTATTAAAATCACGGGCTGGCGTTGCAGCTCAGTAGTGGAACCCTTGCCTCACATGTATGAGGCACTGGGTTCAATCCTCTGCACCACGTAAAAATAAATAAAACAAAGGTATTGTGTCCATCTATAACTAAAAATATATTTTTAAGGTTTATAAAAATCATTTTACTTGGATTATAGCTATTACACAAACTGAATATTCCCTGTTAATTCATTATATATTTTCCTTGTAAACTTTGTAACTGGTGCCTGTTAGTGTACTGCAGAGCTACTGCTTCTAAACAAAACAAAACAAAACAAAACAAAAAAACAAACAAACAAACAAAAAAAACTAGGTTTGTTTGAGACAATAATCCTTCACCTACAGGACAAATAGTATATAATGCTGATTTCTAATACTAACCCCAATTAAATTAAAGGGGTAACAGTAAAATTATAGATATTAAAGTTATAAACTGTTACTCCCTCTTTAAGACTGGTGGAACCAGCTTGCTGGGTGTTTAAAACCAAAAACTTGGAGATCAAAGTCAAGGAAGTAAAAGGGCCAAGAAAAAAGCAGCCAACATTTTGGTCCTTGCTCTCTAAGGTCAGATAGGATGAAGAGAATGACAGGACCCCTCTTCTCTGAGTTCTGCAACTCTGGTGAGTCACCTCATCTGCTGATCAGGGAGATAGAGAGGATCCTAGAGAACAGAAGCCAACCAGTGCACATTCTACAAAGAGAGGGTCATTGAGATGCAAATGTTCTTGATGCTTCCAAGAGAAGCCACATCTGGTCAGCCAGACCCTGACCCTCCTAGCAGGAGGCACCACTGGTAGAAGAAAGGTAAAGGAGCCAGGAGGCTTCACACACAGCCTGAGCACAGTTCTACACGGACATTTAAAAGGAAAAACAATGGTTTATTTAAATAAAACTTAAGAGGTACACTTGTGTCAGCCCTACCAAAAGTAAGTAAACCTGGAGGGTATAAAGGAAGGATTATTGTTGGAGTGGCTAATAATAATGATCACAAGGGATTTGAGGGTCACAAGTTTGTCCTGGGTTAATTTGAGCTTGATCTCACAGATTTACAAATCTTCCTAATTTCCTATATTGATAAAACTCGATCTGTCTTTCATTCATATGATTATAAGTTACTGTCTTCATGTTTTTCAGAGACTAGTTGAAATACTAATTATTTTTTGTGCTAATTATTTACCAAAAAAGTAACTCTTTGCTGTCTTATTTATCATTGTCTTAGCATGATCCCTGTCCTATGTATTCCTTGTCCAGTCACCTGCCATCCATCTGCCATTCTGGACATCTGGACTTCTCTGATGCTGACTGCTTTTAAGTGTCTACGTCCCACCTGACAGAGAACAAGGACTTTGGGTTACTTCCCCCAACTTCACCCCCTTTCAGCAGGAAGCAGACTGGAGATGTTGGTGCCCATTTTTCCATAGAAATGAAATATAGAAATCAGCAGTGGGGAAGTGTAACAGTGGTCTGCTTTATGCTTTGAATATAACCGTGGTTGCTCTGCCACTGCAACTGATTTTTAAAATGGACATGTTTCTTTCTCTTCCATTCTTCCTGCTCCTCCCTAATCTCTCTGCTTCCTAATCTCAGGGAAAACAGGATTACCTTTCTTCCCCGTTTTAGGCAAAATTGTCTGTCCTTGAGTATACACCTACATAGGAACAAAGTAATCCAGATTTAGGGGATGGTACCAGAAGATCTCAGAAATGATTGTCTCCCAAATTAACAAGTGAATTACAACTCTAACAGAGAACACATGGAATGTAGACTTTGAATGCCTCTTTAAAAGCCCCCTGTTCCTGCTGATGGGAAGAATCACAGCCTCTGGTACAGGAAACCCCTGTGTTTCTCTTTTGCTAGCAAAGCAATAAACCTTCTTTTTCCTTTTTCTCAAAACTGTGTCCTCATTATTAGATCGGCATCTGGGACAAGGACTGACCTTTCAACAGCATGACCACTTTATAATCTGGAATGCTCTTTGATGTTCTTGACCACTTGTTTTCCCATATAAAATTATATTAACTGTATGAAGCATCTTATTTCTGAATCCATAATGGACTATGCTGAGCGTAGGCTGAATTGCAATCGTGCTGAGTCAATCTAACTTGCTCTCACTACTATCTCTTCTGAGATTTTGTAGACATTCTGGTGTATTCTCCATGTCCTTCCCCCTCACATGTCCAGAATTCTGATCTTTGTCTCACAGAATTTCTGAAGGCTCTTTTTCTGCTCTCAGAAGCCTCTGCTTCTATTTTGACATCCTATTCTTGTTCATCCGTAGAATTTAACAGATGTTCTGCAGGGACCATCCAAATCTTCTTCAATAGCCAGACTTGTCCATCTCCCAGCAAATATCTTTCATGGGTGCAAGGCCTGGGGTTACTGGCCTCTGAACCATGTGCAGAATCAGCAAATAACCCTGCATGAAGTCGCTGCAGAAGTCAGCTTGTCTTCCTGAGATTCTCCCTCTCTGGAACCTTAGCCCTTCCAGTTCTTATTAACTCAGCAGCTCTCCTCTGCCTTAAAATAGATGTCTTCTCTATTTTGTTCCAATTTTTTTGTGGTTTTTAGGTGGGAACACTGGTCTATCACTAGCTAATCTATCCTACTTGGAAATAGAAGTTCATTCCATCTTACTATTTTCACTATACCTTATATTTTAAAACAAAAAAAAATGTATTTTTGTTTGACACATTTCTCAGTAAAACATTGCCTGACCTCTCAGAGTCTGTTAAATACATCTTATAGCACCCTTTACTTCTTTAATATTTATTGCTATTTTGATTAATTATGTAATTAATATGTTTAATGTCTCTCTCCCATGCTAGATTATATGCTCCTTGGGAGCATTAAATTTATCTATCTTGCTCATTATTATATCCTTAGTACTAGACATAATGTTGGATATATAAATAATAATGGCTGAATGAATGAATGAATGATGTTCAGATCATTGAAGAATATAGTAAATTTTTTTTTCAATTTCTTATTGGATACTTTCTTTTATTTTAATGACTTACATTTTTGTTTCTTTTTATAAGTTTGTTTTTATTATTTCCTTTCCTTTATATATTTAGTGATCATTAAAGATCTAGTTTAATGCTTTTGATTTGAAAATATACTTTTATTTGGGAAATGGGTGGAACTGAAGATCATAATGTGAAGCAAAATAAACCAGACACAGAGAGACAAGTATCACATGTTTTCCCTCATTATGTGGAATCTGGGGGTGGCAAGGAGTCACAAAAGTATCAGGAAGACTATTAAAGAAGAGGAAGGAGATGGGATAGGGGAGGCTAAAGAAGGGAAGCAGGAGTAGATATGATCAGTGTGTTCTTTATGTGTAAAAATATGACATAGTGAAACCCATTATTCTATATAATTAAAGTGCACTAATAAAAATATATATACTTTCAGAAGCTGGAGTTGTGGCTCAGTGGTAGAGCGCTTGCCTAGCGTGTGTGAGGCACTGGGTTCGATTCTCAGCACCACATATAAACAAATAAAGAAATAAAGGTCCATCATATATATATATATATATATGATGGACCTTTATTTCTTTATTTGTTTATATGTGGTGCTGAGAATCGNATATATATATATATATATATATATATATATATATATATATATATATATATATATACTTTCAGTCAGGTGCAGTGGCACACACGTGTAATCCCAGTGGCTCTAGAGGCTGAGGCAGGGGTTTGAGAATTCAAAGCCAGCTTCAGCAACAGTGAGGCACTATGCAACTCGGTAAAACCCTGTCTCTAAATAAAATACGAAATAAGGATGTGGGTCAGTGGTTGAGTGCCTCTGAGTTCAATCCCTTGTTCCAAAATCCCTGGGTGTTTTTGGATGAGATTAACATTTAAATTAGTGTACTTTAAGTAAAGCCCATTGCCCACAGTAATGTGTTAGGCCTTAATAGAACAAACTATAACTTCCCCCAAGCAAGAAGAAATTCTCCCAGCAGACTGCTTTTGAACTTGAATTGCATCTCCTCCTTGAGTCTCCAGCTTGCTGGCCTAATCAATCATATTTTGGACTTGCAAAGCCACAGTGGTGTAAATCTACTTCTTAATGTCAGGGACTAGAAGGAAATTCTCCTTCAAAGATTAGCCTGACAGCCCCCTGGGAGACATCCTGCCTGGGAGGCATCCTGCAGCCACCTATCTCCCTGGAACATCCTGCCGTTATCAGGTTCATCAGACATCTTGCACCTGGCAGTTTTACCACCCACATCCAGCAATTGTTGATTAGAGAGCTTCCCCATCCCCAGCATATAAATACCCCTGTGTGAAAAATAAAAGTTTGCAGCTTGATCAGACACCTGTCTTGCTGTCACCTTTCGTGTCTCTTGTCCCTTCATTCCTCCCCATCTAGGTTCGCTGCCCACGTTGATGTGTCCTGCCAGACGGGACACTTAAAATAATTCTCTTTATATGTACACATTCTCTTGGATCTGTTTCTCTAGAGAACTTTAGTAACAGTTATTTACCTACCAGGTCAAATTTAACGGGTTAACGGGTAGTTCTAACTTTTGTAACTGAAAGGCAGAAATGATCCAGAAGCTCTGTTAGCAAAATATGCTCTAAAAAATAATAATAAAATAAAATGAAATTATTAGGGGAAAATATTCTAATAGATATGAAACACATATACCATGAACGATTTAACATTTGAATCTAAACATGTATGTGTGTGGTACTAGGGATGGAACCCAAGGGCATTCTAACCCTGAGTTACCTCCTCAGCCCTTTATTATTTTGAGACCCAGCCTTACTGAGTTGCCCCTTCTGTCTTAGCCTTCTGAGTCTCTGGGTTGATTGACAAGCACCACCATGCCTGGCTCTTTTTCTTTTCTCTTTTTAAAATACTTCACATTGGGCATGGTAGCACATACTTGTAGTCCCAACTATTCAGAGGCTGAGGTGGGAGGATCACTTGAGCCCACAAGTTCAAACAACAAAGGGACACCCCATCTCAAAACAAAACAAAATTAAAAAATTCTTCAGAATGATGGAAGAAAGGAAGGGAGGGAGGGAGGAAGGGAGAGACGGCATTGTTTCCGACATGCAAAGTGTCCTCTTCCTCTTCTTCACCCCTAGGTGCTCAGCTAGCAACCAGTGGAATAGAAGGACCAGATAAGAAATGACTCTGACTTTCAAATAATGACAGAGGTTATGAAGATTTCATAGATACTAGACGAAATACAAGCCTTGCTAATCGCTGAGGAAAGGATGTAGTCTTTGGAAAGGACAGAAGGCTCAAAGTTGAGACAGGAGGAGAGAATGAGGGGAGGTGGGGGAAGGAGAGGGGAGGAAAATTCTGTGATTTATATGCTGTGCCTGATGGAAGTTTTAGTGGGCAGTCTGTATTGTCCATATGGTTGAGTTCTGTTAGGGTCATGGGATCCCCTTGTGTCCTGCAGTATGATTACTTTCTTGGGGAATTCAAAGTAAAGAGAACATGGGGTATGGTTCTGGAGTTGCCTGGTTATGTATCCACATGGGGGACTCCAGTCAGTGACAGCACCTGAGCCACCTCCAACATGCAGGAAAAGGTGGACAGAGGCCGCACCTGGAGATGACTGCCAAATATAGGACAAGGTCAAATGACCTGAGCAGTCCATACCCTTCTTTTGGTAAAAGTATATGGAGTTTTCTTTGAGAAGAAAAAAAAAAAAGAGAGAGATAATGATCCCCTCTAGCTAAGTGTGGAACATGTGACTTTGGCTAGCCAATCGGTGTACTGGGAGTTCAGTTCCCTGGCTACAGTGATGGCCTAGGCTGGTCCAATTCAGAAGGAATCTCAGGGCTTATACAAGAGCTCAAGATGTTTGCAGACATCACATTTTGGTGATTAGTGTATATCTCCACCAGATACTCTTTCTGATTAGACCTGACCATGGACAGATATGGGCTTGAAGCTGCTAGCAGCCACCTGATTCACCATGTGAAGCCCAAGAAGAAAAGACAGCACCACAAGAAGAGAGTGAGAGATGAAGAAAATTGGGGTGTCAATGATATTGTGAATATCTAGATTAAACTGAAGCCAGGAATGCCTAGATTTCATAGTCAAATGTCGATAAATTCCAGTTTTTGCTTAAACCAGTTCAAACTGGTTTTCTTTCTATTACTTCAAGAGCCTCCACAGATAAAATTATTATTTTGACTTTTATTTATCTTGTGCATGGAAGTCTTAAATGTACTGTGTGTTATGGTACTTTGAGGAGAATATTTTTTGGGAAATAATTGTATAGAGAACTGAGATTGCCCCTGGCAGCAGCAGACAGCAGTTCTGTTAGGGAGGTTAGGGAGGCTGGTTAGGGAGGTTAGGGAGGCTGCTGATGACAAGGACTCCTCATTACTAGCAACGCTCAGGGTGCTTTATGGGTGAGGACTCCAAGCAGATGAAAACAGCGATGAGAGGAGCTGCACCTCTCGTTACTCTAATAGAGGTACAGAAGCCACAGACGGGGTTGTAGCTCAGAGAAGCACGTAGGTACAGAAGCATGGGTGGGCTTAGTGTGTAAACACACCTTCCACAGCAGCAGCTGGGAACCTGCCTGCTTGTGATGCATTACTACCAGGTGATCCTGGCCCCTCCCTCCTTGCATCTGCTTCTACTCCAGACTAACTCACCTGGTAGTGGATGAATGGTAAATCAGTATTGACCAGCTAGTCCATAGCTTCAAGGGGCTCTGAGGGTCAACACCAATCAATAAGTAAACAATGAGACAACCAGTTAGAATTTCTGATGTCTACTCCTTACTTCCTGCTTTCCCACTTCTTCTCTTCTTTTCCTTTCCATTTGCCATTCCAGTTTTCCAGCCGTGATTTTGTCTCTCAGAAAAATAATCAGCTGACAGAAGGCTGTATTTCCTAATTCTTATACTTCTCTCATGTGCCATAGGAAGTTGTCTGTAAAGTCCCAAAAGTGATAGAAAACTGTCAACATAGTGAGTATTCACACCCAAGTGTTTATAAGTAATACAAGAGACAGGCACATAATTTTATATATA
>NW_026000240.1:5782553-5790338 GCF_001458135.2 Marmota marmota marmota
CTCTCTATATATATATATATATATATATATATATATATATATATATATATATATATATATTTTAAGTTGTTGATAAATCTATATTTATTTATTTTATTTGTTCATTGTGCTGAGAATGGAACCCAGTGCCTTACTCATGCTAAGCAAGTGCGCAACCACTGGGGCCCCAGCACCCCCCCAGTACATGATTTTTAAAACAAACATTTTACATGTAATCTTGGAGAATGTGGACTGAGAGTCAGGTGACATGAAGATGAGTCTTTTTTTTTTTTCCATGCTATCATAAAATCTATCTAGCAGCTCATAGAAAGAGGAGAACTTTAACTGTTTTCATGATGGAGAGAAGTGTATCCAAATGATGTCTATACTATCATCATTTATGTTATTAGCATTGATGATTTTTTTCCCTAACATATTCTGAAAATTTTTTGTTTGTTTTCAAGTAATGAAAAGAGGTTTGGGGGGGCTGGAGCTATGGTTCAGCAGCAGTGCACTTGCCTGGCATGCGTGAGGCACTGGGTTTGATTCTCAGCACCACATACAAATAAACAAACAAATAAATAAATAAAAGTCGATCAACAACTTTATATATATACATATATATATATATGTATATATATATATATTTTTTTTTTCCAGCTGGCATTGATAATGTGATGAAACCTGGCACACACAGTTCTTTGTGCTGATGAACAGGAAAGCCCTGACCATCAGGAACTGACCTGGCCCTCAGAGCTGGGTCTTGGTGTTCTCTGGCTGAACACAATTTCATAGAACATCATCAGTGTAATCACCTGTAGCCATGATGAGTTAGACAAAGAGAGGACCACTCTGTAATCTGTGATCACAGACAAAAACATAACCACTGTGCAAACCACAAAAACGGCCAGGCACCTCCCATCCTGACTACATGAAGCAACTGCTACTTCCTTACCTCTCACAAGTTTAGCCACACTTGGTTCTCTCCTTCTAGAGAGAATGCCTGAGCACAGAATTCAATCTGCTTCCTGTAAGCATGTGACTCAGAGAAAAGCCCCCACTTATTTGAGATAGCCACCAAACACAGCCCAAATTCATTGCTGAGTCCTCTCTGACAAGCTCTTGCTGAGATGCTGGGAAGCTCCCCACAGTGTGTGATCCTGGTGGTTTTAAGCTGAAGGGCACTGATAGTGCAGAAAAGAAAACATGTGATTTGGATGCAGAAGATCTGTGTTTCTCTTCTGGCTCTGTCAATTATTAACTGTGTGATCTTTAGTAAGTCTTTTGATCCCTCTTGTATTTATTTGGTAAGATCGCCATGAAATGCCAGGGAACTGGTGGCTTGAGCAACAGAAATTTATTTTCCTACCTTTCTGGAAGCTGAAAGCCTGAGACTGTGGTGTCAATGGAGTGGGTTTCTTCTGAAGTCTTTCTCCTTGGCTTGTAGATGGCCAGCTTCTCCCTGTGTCTTCACATGGTCTTCCTTCTGTACCTGTCAGTGTCCTGATCTACCCTTATTATTAGGACATTAGTCATGTTGGATGATGGTCTCCCCTAATGTCCTCGTGATAACTTAATTTTCTCTTTAAAGATCCTATTACCAAGGACAGTTATGCACTGCATAACAGTGTTTTGGTCAAAACACAGAATACATATCCAAGAGAGATCTCTTAAGATGACGTTATAGCCATCTTAGTTTGTGTAAGTACACTCCATGATATTCACATAGCAAAACTGTCTAATAATGCATTTCTCAGAATACATCCCTACTGTTGAGTGGCACATTACTATTATAGTCACATTCTGGGGTACTAGGGTTAGGACTTCAACGTATGAATTCAGGGGTGGGACACAACTCAGCCTGTAACACCTCTAGACTTCAGTGTACTCAGCTATAAACTGGAGACATAATAGGTAGTAGAGACAATGATGTGGTAGTTAAGAATACAATAATAAAAAGCATAATGGTAGAAAACCAGGTAATAGTTTAAAATGTGCAGACTCTGGGACTAGATGCCTGGGTGTGAAGCTAGGTCTGTTGCTTACTGGTTGTGTGACCTTCCGCTTTAATTCCTCACGTTCTCCATCTGCAAAATAGGAAAACAAGGAGTCAGAGATGGGCCCGGGTTTGTAGGCCTTGAAATGCAAATATTTCAGAAAAGGAATACAAATTACAAATAAATGTTGTATAAAAGTGAATATCTTCATTTTATTCACAATAAATTTGCCTTTGCTAACAGCATCTACATCACAGGTTTGGTGACCAACCCTCCCAGTTTTCCTGGGATGGAAAGATTGCCCAGGATGCAGGACTTTCAGTACTAAAATCAGGAAAGTCCTGGTAATACCTGAATGAAGTGATCACCCAACACAAAGTTACTTTGATGAATGAATGAGCTGTCAAAACATGTTTAACACACAATAACTTTTAGTAATTATTAACATTACTACTACAACTAACCTCAACTAACTATTTAATGGGAGTTTGGTGATATTCAAAGTAGATGCTGTCTGGAAAACATTTTGAAAAATATGAATCACCACACAAATGTTGTCCATCAAAATCAGTGGCGAAGAGAATGTATTTGAGTAGCTCAGGGGGCATCATCAACAGTACCTGTTATTCATATAACAAAATTTGATGGACAGTGGTTCTGCACTCAACAGGGAGCAGAGGAGAGATGAAGGAGAACTGGTTCTTTTCTTCTGATATTCTCACAGTGTAGTCTGAGTGTAGCTGAGGAGGTAAGGCACAAGCATTTCACGGCCTCTCACTTCCCCTCTGGGATTCCATGCTCACTCTCCTTCTCCAATGCCTATGATTATTTGTTTGGTTTTTATAGTGATTTTTCTACCTTTTTTCATCCCAACCTAAGTGTAAGCATTTCACTGTTCTGATCCAGGCCCCTCCCCTTCCTTCCTTCCCAAACCTTTCTGCAGTCTCTGACAAGCTCCTGTCACCTATCCAGCTGCAACTCTTTCCACCATGACTCATTATCACACTTAAATCTGTGGCTTTCACTTTCATGTCATTCTTGGTGTGTTAGTCAGCTTTTTGTTGCTGTGTCCAAAATACCCGACAAAAACAACTTAGAGGGAAAAAAGTTTATTTTGGTTCACAATTTCAGAGGTTCAGCCTTTGGTTGGCTGACTTCATTGCTCAGGGCCCAAGGTGAGGCAAGAAGAGAGGGCTGGATAGAAGAGCACTGCTCCATTCATGGTGGCCATAAAGCAGAGAGAGAACAAGAGACACGGGTGATAGGGAAGACACACCCTTCCAGGGCACGCACCTGTGACCCACCCCCTCCAGCCATGCACCACCTGCCTTTAGTTACCACTCAGTTGGTTCATTAGTCCATTCAAACTAGGATGGACTGATCAGGTTACAGCCCTCATAATCCAACCATTTTACCTCAAAATATTATTGCATTAGCATAGGTAATTTTGAGGGACACTTCAGGTCCAAATCATGACACTTGGCTATCATATCTTGCCAAGGTTTATCCCACCATTTCCCAGTGCCAAATAACAGTTCTTGCTCTGGGCAAGGGGAACAAAACAACTAGGATTTGTGAGGGTTGCAATTTGTCAGATTGTGGCAAGAGACAATGCAGATGGAGAGAGAAACATGAATAAAAGAAGTAAAAAATGGAACAAAAGGGTTATAGGCACTAAAGAAGACAGTAGGGAGCCCAGGAATATTGTGCAGCAAACAAAGGATTCCTAACCTGAGGCCCGGAGCAAGGAAGGCCTGGGATCCCTGGCGGGAGTATTCAGTTTTAATCTGGGAAGCAGAAGGAAGTCTAAGGAGTGGAGCTAAGATGATCACTGTGACTCTAAGGTCAGGAATTCAATTGCTAAAAGAACTTAGATTAATAGTAACCTGTGACTGCAGACTACTGCCCAGCCCCGGACTTCCTGAATGAGAATCCCTCACTTCCATGAGACACGTCCCACAGTGTGAAGGAATCATGGAGTTGGGCCAGTGGCTGCATCCTCAGCTAAGAAGAGCAAATCACTGAATGACATGATGGAGGTGATGAGCTAAGTGTGCCTAGAAACTGAGCAGAATGAGCCTGCAGTCACTGCTGAAGGTTAGTGACCGCACCTTACTCATGATTCTGTCCCCAGACCTTGTACCCGGCCTGGGAAAACATTTCAACTGAATGAATTTACTCATCCACAGCCAGCTGGGAGACACTGCAGTAAACAAGATGAGGCAGGTATCAAGGGTTCAGAAACTGAAAGGGAGGTTAAAACTCAACAACTCTGGAATAAGTTTAGCAGGACTTGCTGTCCACGGGGGTCTGGGACACAAGGGTGGCAGGCTGGGAGCATCCTGGCACTACCCAAAGAAGGAAGCTAGAAAGTTCGAGAATTTAAGAGAGGTGTCTGCCAGGGAGGATGATGGACTGGGATTCTGATGGAATGAAGGTTCTGGTGACAGAGAATTCTCCCAGGGGATCCTCCCAGAGGGAGGAAAATGCTGATTTGGGAGTCAGTGCAGAAATGGTCATGGATATGAGGGAAAAAAAATGAATCCTTCAAAGGAAAAAAAATGAAGAGTGGGAAAACCATAACATTAAGGACTGCTGTAGTCTGGCTCTTAAATTCAAAAGACCATGTGTTAAAGGCTCAGTCCCTCTCAGGGCAGCATGGGAGTTGACCGAAACTTGAAGAGGTGGGGCCTAGTGGGAGGTCTTTAGGTCACTGGGAAGGGTATGCCCTTGAAAGGGATTATGGGACCCTTCTCTCTTCCTCTTTCTCTTGCTTTCTGGCCTTGAGATGGTTTTTACTGTACCACATATTTCTACCAATATGTGCTGACTTACCACAGGCCCAAAGCAACAGAGCCCATCAATAAAACTGAAAACCAATACAAACCTTTTCTCTTTATAAGTTTATTTATCTCAGGTACTTGTTACAGTAATGGAAAGGTGACTGGCCCAAGGATCAAACAGAAAGATATTTAGTGAACATAAAATGAAGAAAGGTAGATGAAAGAGGCTGGGTCCCATTGCTGGCAGCCTATGTCAAATTTACATCACTACCACTGCCTTCAGATGGATTCAGTATTTACTTCATTACTAGTGAGACTAAGTCCAAAGGAATCTAGATCACTCAAAATTTTAGAGCCATGAGAGGCTGCAACACTGTTCCTGTGACTGGCAGGGAAACGGATGTGTACTCCTCTGTTCACACTTTTCTAGAACACTGGAGACTATTTTCCTGACATCATTTCCCCCAAGAACATGAGTCATTATCTTGCATATTAAGTATTAACCTTATGTAATTATAAAACCTCTGTGAGAGCTGGGATGTAGCTCAGTGGCAAAGTATCTGCCTTGCATTCACAAAGTCCTGGATTCATCCCCCAGTTCCAAAAAAAGACAAAAAAAAAGAACCCCACCAAAAAAAAATAAGATTAAAAAAAAAACAACCTCTGTGAGATTGTGCACCTGAAAAAAAAAAAAAGAGAGAGAAGAAAAACAGACACACAGCACATCTGTTACTGGAAGCAACACTTTCATTACTGAGAAACAAAAATAGCTGACACGAGAGAAAGCCATGAAACACCCTTCCTCCCTTCTGTTAGTGTCACTCACAGGGACTGTGACAAGCTCATTTCCTTTACAATCAGAACTCTTTAACTGAACAAATACATTGTGGAGTATTTGAGATGCTGTTAAAAAGCACTCTGTCTGCCTTCATCCACTCAGTCCTCAAAACAAGACTTTGATACAGATTTTTTTCCCTCCATTTCACACATTAAATGGATCCACAGAAAGGTAAGGTCACTGGCCCAAGATTGCACAAGGACTTAAACCCAAGCAGCCAGTCTCCAGAGCACTTAACCCCTACTCTCCTGCCCCAGGGAGCAATCTCCATGTTCATTCAGCCAGATGGACCTTTTGAGAAGGTACAATCTTGTGCTCTGAAGTGTAGAAGTGTGAAAAGACCAACCCTTCTCCTTCCCTCAGGACCCTGCAAGCTCTTGAAGGTTGCCAGACCACTTGAAGGTGCTGCTCTTTTGGTTCAGATTGCTCTAAGGAAGGCTTGGTCCAGCAAAGAGGAAGAGGAGGAGACTGGTTGGCTCCCTGCACATCTCTGCCTGCCCTCCCTGGGAGCACCCAGTGTCCACGCCCTTCACTGGTGGCCCTCAGTGGCTACCTTCTCTCCTCTTTCAGAAAGCTTTCTGAGGCCTGTCCAGCATGCACAGCGACAGTTTCATTCTCTGCTTCTGCTTCCAAGGTTCAGCTAGCCCTTCCAGTCACAAATCCCTGCTAGTGTCCTTGGGTTGGTGACCAGGTTAACCTTCTTCTGTTCTCCCTCTGAAATTTATTCACTTGAAAAGAAAATGTCTTATCATAGGAGAGCTCTGAAGGTGACGTTTCAGGCACTGTAGCAGGTCAGCTGAGGAAATATATTGTCAAGGGTGGTTCACTGACTTCCTCAAAGCAAGAGTCAACTGCCTACGCTATTTTGTGAAACATGAGTCCTGTTTCAAAGCTATTGCTCTGCAGTAATGGGGATTGAACCCAGGGCTACTCACCACGGACCTGTGTTTTGAGACAAGGTCCATAAGAAGTAAAACAAGTTGGAGAAACTGAGATATTTCTACAGCACGGGAGCCTCACATCTGCCTGGGACAGCCATTACCACTCCTTGTTAGTAGAACTAGCTTATGATGAGAGAAGCAAAGCACATAGAGATTAGATAATGTGCCTAGGATCACTCTGTAAAGGGTGAGCCTGGATAGAGAGGGCCTGGACTTGAGTTTCTTTTCTTTTTTCATTTTCTTTTTGTGGTTCTGGGGATGAAACCCGGGGCCTTGTGCATGCTAGACAAGCATTCTGCAACTAAGCTATTCCCTTATCCCCTGGGGTTCCTTTCAATATGCACAAGGGAAGAGGAAGATGGAGTGGTGGAATGAAGGATCTCTTCCCCACAGTCACCAAGTCCCTCCACCTATGCCTGCTCTTTCTGTGAATCAACTCCCAAAGCACTCACTACTTACTCCACCCTAATCCTCTTGTAAATCCTCTCATGGTATTCTTTGCCCTCTAATTTTCAATAGTGTGCAGTCAAAAGTAACATATTTCTGTACCTACTACAACACATTTATTTTCCACAGCTGGTTCAGCACCTCCGAAAATTGCTTTTGACATGCCTAAATAAGACATGTTAATGGTAAAAAGCATCTGTTGAAATTCAGTAAGTGGGTATAACTTTTTCACATTATACTTTTTTCCACTCACTCTTTTGTGCATAGTTCATTCACCTCTATTCCTGAAAAGCACATTTTCTACAAACTTCATTCAATGCCTAGAGAATAAATCATTTGATCTACCATGTGATGGTGTTGCCCAGTGGCTAAGGATCCAGTGTCAGCAGCTTTACCATCCCTGTTTGTACAAGGATATTCTTGCAGTTATTTGAATTTTTTTGCATTGTACCTTTATTATCTTATTAAAAAAATGAAAATGTATAAACATTGTGGGTCAACTAAAATAATGTTTAAAAGATGGATGCTATGAGAACACATTTATTATTCATTCTAGCATAGATTAAGCAAATATTTAATAAAGGATGATATGTTAGAAGATAATTTTTATGAAAGAATGGAATTATGCAACCTGTCCAAATATAAAATAATGAAAATATAAAAACAGAAGTAATTCTGATACTAATAAGAATTACGAGAAGAGGAGCAGCGGCCTGCTGAGAGGCAGAGCCGCCCCCTCCCCCTGCGCCTGCAAGGTAGACGGAACTGTGACCACCCACAGAGCAGGCCCAGCGGCCTGC
>NW_026000240.1:5794295-5799499 GCF_001458135.2 Marmota marmota marmota
AGGGGAGGGGAGGGGGGATAGTAGAGGATAGGAAAGGCAGCAGAACACAACAGACACTAGTATGGCAATATGTAAATCAATGGATGTGTAACTGATGTGATTCTGTAATCTGTATATGGGGTAAAAATGGGAGCTCATAACCCACTTGAATCAAAGTGTGAAATATGATATATCAAGAACTATGTAATGTTTTGAACAGCCAACAATAAAAAATTAAAAAAAAAAAAAGAATTACAAGTCTCATAAAGTTGAGAATTTTACTTAAGTTATTTGATTTCTCCCTGATGCTTAAAATTAGACAGACAGTGAGTTTCAGTCCAGTGAAAATCCAACTAAGAGTATAATTTCAAATACATGACCAGTGAAACTCCATATCACGAACAACCACAAGAATGGAATCCTAATTAAAATAAGTTATGTTCTATGTATGTATAACATGTCAAAATACACTCTACTTTCATGTATATATAAAAAATATTTTTTAAAAAAGAGTATAATTTCTCCATTTTAGTCAAGTCTAATTACAGCTGAGTTTTGTTGTTGAAATATGGACTTTGCACTTTGACAAACTAGGTTGGAATTGACTCCACCATTCACTACTTAATGTGTGGCTCACCAATTCCTCAACTGTTACACGCAGCCTAACAGTACTTCCCTCACTGGGTTATTTGAACATTAAAAGAGAAGATGCGGCTGGGCACAGTGGTACACTCCTATAATTCCAGTGGCTCAGGAGGAAGAGACAGGAGAATCACGAGTTCAAAGTCAGCCTCAGCAAAAAGTGAGGCACTAAGCAACTCATTGAGACCCTGTCTCTAAATAAAATATTAAAAACAGGGCTCAGATGCTGGGGTTCTGGCTTAGTGGTAGAGTGCTCACCTAGTCTATGTGAGGCACTGTATTGGATCCTCAGCACCATATAAAAATAAATAAATAAAATAGTCATTGTGTCCATCCACAACTAAAGGAAAATATTAAAAAAAAAAATAGGGCTGAGGATGTGGCTCAGTGGTCGAGTGCACCTGAGTTCAATCCCCAGTACCCCACCCCCCCAAAAAGAAGATAGGTGGAAAATACTTGGCATAGAACCTGGCACTCAGAAAGTTTAAATGAGTGTTAGTAATTTTGTCATTTGAAAAGACTTGCATCCATATCGCTATATCCTTGATTATGTGTTATGGAATCATCTCTTTTTTAAAATTCCTTTTTTCAGTTGTTTGACTGTTCTCAGTCTTTGCTGAGGTGGAGACTTTCCTCAAATGTCAAGGGATCTCCACCAAGGAGGCTTGATGACCACTGGGCTTCAGTGGAGAGGAAGCAGGAGGTATCCACTATCTATTATTCTGGGGGGCCACATGGAGAGAGGGTCTGGGCACTCATTGCTCAGCACAGAGACTGCCTTGTGGTGGGGCCACCCATGAGCTATATTAAGCATCCTCTCTCAGGCCTGAGCCAAGGGGTTGTTGGTCTGGCATTGCACACTGTCTGGGCTGCACGGAGAAGGTGGCCTCCACCTTCCGTCACAAAGAAATCTGCTTTCTCATAGCTCTAGACCTGGGCATTACCCACTGGGGTTAGGTCAGCCCACTCCCTGCCTTATTTGGTGAAGAACATTCTATCGAAACTCCTTTGTTAATTTCCCTATAAATAAAGGAATGCCCAGCGCATGCTCTCTCTTTCCAGCGTGGAAGCTGACCCTTAAGGTCACAGAGCTGTCCTATCTTCCGTTTAAAAACTACTCTCTGTATTGTGATCTTTTTTGCTGCTTTCATAGCTTAATGTTGCAGCCAGCTCTTTTTTAAAAAAATCTTTATTTTTTAGTTGTAGTTGGACACAATACCTTTATTTTATTTATTTATTGTTTTATGTGGTGCTGAGGGCCTCAAACATCCTAGGTGAATGCTCTACTGCTGAGACACTACGCCAGCCCCTGCAGACAGCTCTTTTAAATTCGGTTCGTTTCGTCTGCGCAGGTCCTGGGCGACACTGTTGCTTTAACACTGCTTGCAATCTAGCTCTTTATCTCACCGGTCCCTGGAGCCCTAAGTACAGAATCTCTCTGGTTCTGTTTCTCTAGAGAGCCAATCTCTCATCTCTGGCCAGGCAAGAGTAAGGGAAGTGACTGATGAGTAGGATGGGGCGGAGAATCAAGAGATCTAATTGCCGCTGATGCAGAATATCATCCAGTTGTTTTCATCTCCACACTTGCGCCCTGCCTTCCAAGTCTCTGCCACCTCCAATCCCTGTGTCTCTAGGTCTGCTGTTTTCTCTGCAAATACTAAGATTTCTCTCCTCAGCGTCAGTTACCACCACCTGGTGGCTAGCTGCGTACCCATCTTCTAAAATGTTACCTCTCATTCATTGTTGTTTTTCCTCCCATTCATTTTATTCCTTCCCTATTGCATTAATGGAATTTCAAGGGGCAGGCATAAATATATGTATTCAATTCACCATGTTTCAGATAACTGCAAGTTCTTTATGTCTGCATTTTGAATGACCAATGAACTGAAAGGATATTCTATGGATTCACTACTTTGTGTATTAAGTTCCAAAATATTTTGCAATTTAGAAAATATCTAAACATTTATTTTTATTTATCTTAGCCCTTTCACTTAAGATTCAATATTTTGTGATGCATAAAAAATTACTATAAGATAATATGTACTTAAGTTGTAAACAAGTAGACACATGTAGGGAAGGCATGCTCAAAAGTGGCTGGTCAATGGGGTGATCAGACATATTAGGGAAAATCAATTAAAAGGGATTGAGTTTCATTCCTGGCTCAGTAGAATACACAGAAGAGAAGAGCTATCAGCGGTGACATGTGAACGCTGAGTTATTTAGAAACATTTAAAAAAAAGATGAACTTAAGGTTTATTAAATTGTACATGGGATTCTTACAGCTAAAAAGGGATTTAGAGTTGACACTGCCTAAGTATGACTCATTAGTTATACCCACCTTTACATCAGTTCTACCCTATCCTATCCTCCTGTGGCAAACAAGCAAAGAGACTGGGGCTCAGAGAGGGTGGTTTAGTTGCCCAAGGCCGTGCAA
This sequence comes from Marmota marmota marmota, assembly GCF_001458135.2. Classification (NCBI taxonomy): domain Eukaryota; kingdom Metazoa; phylum Chordata; class Mammalia; order Rodentia; family Sciuridae; genus Marmota; species Marmota marmota. Next base: position 5,797,351 of record NW_026000240.1, read on the forward strand.
TGTAAGTGGCAGAGCTGGGATTCAATTCCAAGCCTTTTCAAGTTCAGGACCCACATCTTTTCTGTAACTCTGTGTCTACTCAGGGCAGTATTATCCACAGTCTCCCTCCCAGACATCAGTTGTGTTAACAATTACGATCAAATCTAATGCTTAAATTAATTACCTGATTTCAGATTAAATGTCCTTGTTGTTGAGTTTACAATAACATCTGCCTTTTCTTTGGTGATATTTCCAGGAGCAACCCGAAAAGTAATTGCACAATTTCCCTTTCATGTATTGTGAACCAAGTATGAGAGACAGTCCTGAAAATATCTGAAAAGAAAGAGAATGGAGAAAGAATCGGCTCCCTCCTGGAGGAAGAACAAACATCAGGAGGCCCTATTCTCATCTCAGGCCTCTTTCATTCCTAGCCTGTTAAAAAGCTCTGCTTAAAAAAAAAAAAAAAAAGAAAGGAAATTAGAAAATAATTCTTTGTAAGAGTATCTACATTGTCTCCTTAAATAGGATGAGGCAGGTTGGACCAATCTGTTGATCTGCAAAAGTTGCTGTGGTGTCATGGGAAAGGAATGAGGAAGAGGGAGAGTGGAAAGTACATTCTTGGTTCATGCTGATAACATTTCTGGGAGATTCTTTTATTACCACTGAGGTAGCAATATAAAGGCTGCTCAAAGAAAATTACCTTCAACTTATTGGTTTATTACTGTCCACACTAGACTCTGAGGCTTCACAACTTAGAAGTGCCACTTTGACTCGTCCCTTTAACTCTTCAGCTCTCCCTTTGCACATTTACACAGTGGCAACAGAACCACCTGACCATGGGGACACTGCATAGTTAAATAATCTATGTGGAAGCAATCAAAAGACTCTAGTGTGCCATACACACTTTCATTATTTAAATTTTTTTCTTCCTTTTTGTTTTAAAGCACTCAATTTTGTTGGAAATCATTATTTTTTTATCATCATTTCTTAGAAACTCTGCTTCACTGGCACTGATTTGATTCACATTCATACAATTGGTTCTTTGTCTGCCCAGACAATGGGGCATGCTCTAATGCCCCCTCCATCCCTGCTTCTTTCTTATGTGAATGAGCTTTCTCTCTTCTTGTTGAACTCCATCTACCAGTGACAAGTCACCAAGCAAAGGGGAAATCTTCCTGCAGTAGAATAACTCTACTGGAGAATCTTGTTTTTATAGGGATTTCCTCTCGATCTTCTAATAAATTCATCTAAAAATGCCTAGAAATAGGAAGAAACATAGTTACTGACCACAACAATGTTTTGTAGAAATAATGAATCCAATTCTTGGGAGCCCTGATCATCAGACATCCAACAATAACAATAATTCTCAATAGATTTCTCTTACCTCAGAGACTTCTTATTTAAAGGACTTTGGTTCAATCTAGGAATTTTCTCAATAAGTATCAGCACTGATTTACTTTATTTCACAAGTGCAACTAACATCAGACTCAGGCAAGTAGCTTGAGGCCTGATGTAGAGGGAGTTTGGTTTTGTAAGGCTCCTCTATGAAGTCCTTCTAATCAACAACTAGTTTAGGGACCGCAAAGACCTGTGTAAGGCTGGGGTTGTGGCTCAGTGGTAAAGTGCTTCATTCTTCATACCGCATATAAATAAATGAATGAAATAAAGGTCCATCAACAACTAAAAAAAATTTTTTGAAAGACCTGTGCCAATCAGAAGATTCATTTTTCCATTCTAGAGTTACAAAAAAACCATCTTATGCAAGCTGTTCAGGATTGTGTGCCTTTTTTGTGACTACTGTAGGATATCCTTCATCTTTTGAACCCCATAATTCTGGGTGCTTACTGGGATTGACTAACAACAAATACATACTTTTCGTTTCTGTATCTGGCCAAAACTTCCTGGATGAAATCATTAATATCCATATTTGAAAGCCTTATGCATTGAAATTTTGTTTAAAAATTTCTTCTTGGCATGAGGACAATAAAATTGAGCAATGGATTGCAGAGTTACATGATTTCACTTGGACGGTCCTCTTAGATATCATGAAAATTCTGCTAAAAATTTTTTCTCAATCTGTCTTTGAGCAAGTATTATGTCTCTACATATTTCATATTTACTAGGAAGAAAAAAACGTTCCATGGTACATGTTATTCTTTTTTTGGGGGGG
>NW_026000240.1:5799524-5817978 GCF_001458135.2 Marmota marmota marmota
GGGTGGGCGGGGATTACCAGGGATTGATCTCAGGGGCACTCCACCACTGAGCAACATCCTCAGCCCTATTTTTTATTTTATTGAGAATCAGGGCCTCCTGATCCAGGGGATTACAGGCCAGCACCACCACATCAGGTTTAATTATTATTATCCTTTCCTGCTTCTATGGGCAAACACATTTACAGACCACATCAGGCAATACTTTGTGTTTGTTTGGGGCTCTCTGTGAAACATATGTGGAAAAACCACATTTCCAACCCAAAATGCTAAGAACTAAGAACTTAGAAAGCAAAATATAATCTTTAATCTCTTTTCAAAATGCTAAAGTTAGTAAGTTGTAGCAACTGCCTGTTAGCTCTTTTTTTATTTTTTTTTTGTTGGTTGTTCAAAACATTACATAGTTGTTGATATATCATATTTCACACTTTGATTCAAGTGGGTTATGAACTCCCATTTTTACCCCATATACAGATTGCAGAATCACATCAGTTACACATCCATTGATTTACATATTGCCATACTGCCTGTTAGCTCTTAAAGTCAGGTAATAAGAAGATAGTAACTATTACTGCAGCCAGTTTTGAGGCTTGCTATAGGCTTGAAACCATGCAAAAGACTTCAAATAAACCATCTCTTTTAATCCTCATGATAGCTCTGAAATGTGCTATTATCATGTTCATCTTACATTCGATAAAACTGAGATTCAGAGAGATTGCATCACCCAACTTCTATTACTTTTTAATTAATTAATTAGTTTTATACAGAGTCTCCCATGCTTCACAGAATGGCTTTGAATTCTTGGACTCAAGCAATCATTCTGCCTCAGCCTCCCAAGTAGCTTGGTCTATGGCATGAGCCATCATGCCTGGCCAATCACCCAACTGGCAAAATGGAGATTCAAAAATTAGGTGTACCATTCTTCTAATACTAGTCACTAGTAGTTTGTAAATGTGCTTTGGCTGCTTCTGCTCTGCAGCCAGTACCATATAGTACTGGTATTTCTATCTGTTTACCCTCAGAGACTTGTGTAGACCAGTACATTCTACACAAATAACTAAATTCTTGAGACTTCTCTTAATCCCAATAAAGCTTCGACTTAACTTTCAAAATGTCTGGACGATTTCTTTTTTGCCAAGAACTTTTACTTCTTGAAATAATTTACTTTATTATAGTTATCTGGTCTCTTGAAAAACAGTCTAGAAAAATCATTTGAGTCCTCTGTACAAGCTCACAGTTAAAAGCCATGTGACAACCCCATCAGCAACTAACACTTATGAGCAAGGAAATAGAAAACATTATTATTTATAGATCAAAAAAGCCATCTGATTGCCCTTGGGTTGACTTGCTAGAATGACCAGAAGAGATATGTGACACCTGTTGGCCTTCACTGTCACCTGGAGGTACCAGAAAGTAAACTTCTAAGGTTTTCAGCCACTTGCTGCTACTAAATTTAAATACCTTCTAAGGGGGTTAGTTCAGCAAAAATAGCTTTGGGAAACCACACATTGGGGAAGCCACCAGTGAAATGTGCATGCATGGACCAGATCTGTGTGGAAGTCATTGACTAGGAACATCTGGTATCTGGGAACTCCCAGCAGCACCCTTGCTGGTTTTGAGATGCCTCAGTGCATGAGAATTCCTACCCAGCTCTGTCAAAGGTCCCGTGTAATACCTGAGATGGGTGTGAGCTGTTAAGAACGGAGCAGCCTACCTGCCCCCACCCTATTCTGTTTTTGCAAAGAGGCTTCTATAAAATCCTTTTGGTCTGCTCCGATATAAATAAAGCAAGCATGGTCTCCTTCCTTTGTTAGAAACTGCACCCTTCTGGTCGGATTGGCCTGTCGCTACCCGACTCTGAAAAATTTCTGGTGTCCTGTGGTTATTTGGTAGTACTATTTTCTTAGCATTTATTTCTCAGCCAGCCCATCTCTCCAAAGGGGAACTCTTTTCCTGGCCCATGCAGGATGTGTGCAAGAAAACATCTCATTTTCCAACATGGGAAATGTGACTACTGAAAAAGAGAACTATTCAATAGTCATCAAACATTTCTTGATTATATTTGCCGTGATCAAAAATACACAAAGTACATTTACATGAGTAAGGCCTCAAGCTGGTGGAGAACAGAAACAGCTATGGTTTCAGCAAATTTGAATAGCACCTGTTGCTAGCACCCGTTGGCTTTGTCAGGCACTAGGGAGTCAGAAAGGGACAATAGGAGCAGAGAAGACTTTCCAGAGAGAGTCAAACTCATCCAAGAGGGGAGAGTCTGACAGTACTGGAATGGTTGCATAAACAATGGTTCCTCAATGCAATGATGCAACTGAAGTAGTATTAATGAAGAGGGTTTTTTTAATATTTATTTTTTAGTTTTAGGTAGACACAATATCTTTATTTTATTGTTTTTATGTGGTGCTGAGGATCGAACCCAGTGCCTCCTGCATGCCAGGTGAGCGCGCTACCACTTGAGCCACATCCCCAGCCCTAATGAAGAGTTTTAAGTTAAAAAAAAAAAGTAGGATTAAGAAATGTTTATTAGAGAATCTCAACTAGTAAATACGTATAAAATTGACTTGAAGAAAATACAGTAAAACGTCAACTAGGTAGTTGGATTATGATTTTTTTGTACTTTTCTACAGTGTACATGAATTACTTTTTATATTCTGAAGAAAATTAAGTTGAAGGTTAGACTAGGAGTGGAGGCAAGAATTAAGTTATCAAACTAAGGGCACTTTTTTATTATTCACACTACTCTGGTCATATCTCTTTATTTAAACTAAAGGGTTATGACATTACTCTTCAAACACTGTTCCTGCAGAACCCCGGCCATTGTTCCTATATTTGAGAGTCAACTATTCTGCAATAATGGGTGGTCATTATGGACTCTCTGTGGAGTGTAGTTTCTCAGCCTGCACTACACAGCACAATGTTTTGGGGTGTGTGTGGGGGGTGGAGGGTGCTGTGTGCATTGTAGGCTGTTAGCAACATCCTCTACCCGCTAGATACCAGCAGCAAGTCACTGGTGAGAATTATTTTAGTTGCAAACCAAAGGTCCATACCATGCCAGAAAGAATCTCCAAAGCTATCACATAAAGTGAAGAGCTTCTCTACCTGCCATTTTCTTGCTCCTTTATTCCAACCTAGAGTCGCAACACAAAACACAATTTTTCAGTCTTATTATAGCCACTTCTTTTCCCTGCAGTGTGGCAATGAACTCTTTCTGGAGCACTGGGCCAGTTTTCTACAAAAGAGCCTGGGATAGTGATCTTCCTCCCAGCTGAAGATTCAAAGGAAATAGTGTTAAAACGACAACACTGGCCTTAATAAAAAGAGCACATCTGTTAGGGATTGAACTGATAAATAATAATGGAACACCTATGAATTTGCTAAGCATTGTCAGATAATACACAAATTATGTCTTTCCAATTGTACTGACATGCCAGTCTTACCCTCAAGGTACTTACAATCTATTATTAATATTTAGACACCACAATAAGGAGACACCCCAAAACTTAGAAATTAAGGAAATAACCACTACTGTCAAATCAACACCTGTAAGTCAGTCCGAGGCTATAAAGATGCATGAACAGAATAGAAAGAGAAACAGAAAGATATAAGGAAAGTGAGAGTGAAAGGGAGAGAGAGAGAGAGAGAGAGAGAGAGAGAGAGAGAGAGATACAGAAAGATTGAGAGAGACAAAGGAAGAGAGAGTTGCTTTTAGGCTGACAAGAACGGAGAGCAAATGTTTTGAATTTTAAAGCATAACTAGAGAAAGAAGGGGTCCCTCTGAAGGGAGTCTGTCAGTACTGAAAGTCTAGACAAAGGAAAGTCACTGAGGTAAAGACAGTGTCCATTCTATCTTGTCCAGAGGCATCAAGTTCCCCAGTGTTCAGCTAAGGCCACCACTTTGGTGAGATGGGGGTCATAGCCTGATGCCATATATTTAATTCATCTAACTCCTCTTACTCAGATTGTTGTGTTCACCAATGACATTTTGATTCTCTGATTATTTGAAGATTGAGTAGGAGGGGAGAATGCTCTGATTATGTGGATTTTGAGTCTTCTGAATCCTCAGGGGGCTCTTCCTCATTGTAAAGTAAAAAGTGTCTATGTCTCTGGGCAACATAAAAGTTTCTTATTTCACTCTAATAATTGGCTTTCTTGGGTCCAACATACAATATCAGTTAGCATATGAGGTCTTAATATAAGGTTAGTTAGGATAAGCCAATCTCAGGATCTGCAAGCACCCTGAATGTTAGTCAGCTTTTCATTTCTGTGACAAAAATACATGGCACAAGCAACTTAGAAAAGGAAATATTTATTTTGGCTCATGGTTTCAGAGGTCTTGGGCCATGGTTGGCCAACTCCACTGTAAAAATATCGTGGTAGAAGGTTATGGTGGAAGAAAGCTGCTCAGCTTATGGTATGCAGGAAACTGAGGGAAAGACAGGAACAGGCAGGGTCAGATACAGTCCCCAAGGTCACATACTTAGTGATTTATTTCCTCCAGTTACGCTTCACCTGCCTATTGTTTTCACCACCTCCCAGTAAATCCATTCAAATTAGTAATCCATCAAATGTGAATCCACCACGGATGAGGTCAGAGCCCTCAGAATGCAATCTTTTCAACTCTGAACATTTCTGAATTGCCTAACACTTGAGCTCTTGAGGGAATATTCAGGATCCAGACATAATCACTCTGCAAAGGCAAGGGTGAATGAGCCTTCCAAAACAAAAATAAAACTAGAGGGCTGGGATATAGCTCTGTGGTAGAGCACTTGCCTTGTTTGTGCGAGGCCTTAGGTGAGATCACCAGCAGCATAAAAACAAACAAACAAAAAGCTGAAACTAAAGCCAGCCCATTGTCCCTGTACTTGCAGCCTTACTCTCTCTTTACTGATTCCTACACAGATTGGGGGAACTGTATAGAAAAAAGTAAAATACTCTCAATGTTTAAATCAGTTCTAGGTAATCCAAAGACACAATACAAATATTAACTACTATAGAATTGTAAAAAGGTAGGACTCACTCAGATTGGACTGGTTACTGAAGGCTTTACAAAGGGAATAAGGACTTGAGCTAGGCCTTGAAGAGTGTATATAAATGGGTCAGGTAGGAAGAAAGCAGCAAGTCATTCTGAGTGCATGGAATACTTAAAACAGAAAGAATTGAGGAAAAACAGAAAGTAATCCACTTTAGCTAAGGCAAAGTCTCAATAGTAAGAGATGAGGCTGGCAAGAGATATGGGGCCAGATAGATGATGGAGAATTTGGAAAACACATTTCTTTTCATTTGATTCTAAAGGTATAGGGAGTTAGTACAGGTTTTTGTGCAGGGAAGAACCTAATTTAAGCAATTTTGGAAATGTGTATCAAAAAACACTGTAGAGGACAGATTGTGAGTGGCAGAGACTAAAGGCAAGGTGGCCAGGGCAGCACTGTCGGGCAGTGAAATAAGGAGAGAGGGTGGGAAGAAAGAGGAAAGGGAATTATGAGACATTTTGAAAGGAGGCTTGTTGGGGCTTGGGAACTAATAGGATAGGGAAAGGAATTTAGAGGAGAAAGAGAGAAGATTCCAAAGTTTATACAGCAATTTCCAATGGTGAGAATAGACACACTGACATGAGACGTCATGAGTTTTGCAATAAACCTCCCAGACTATGCAGAGGGAAGACCTTGGTTTCCTTATCTATAGAATGGGGGTGGATAATAATTATGGCAATTAGATTGTAGTATTAATTGACTGAGGTAAAATTAAGTGAGGTGAAATTCCATCATGAGTGGGTAATGAGGATTACTATCACATTTTGGTCCTTATTATGTGTCAAGTAGGAGCAGAGTGCAGTATAAAAATTATTTTATTAAGCCTTATCACCACCCGTATTTATAGATAAGGACTCTGAGACATAAGAAGAGTACTGATCTAGATCAATGTCTGGTCAGAGGAGAAATGGTATTTGAACCCTGCCACAACTGCTTCACTACTACACTATGCCCACTTCTGGAGTGAAAAAGAAATGTACTGTAATGTTATGCCATCCAATTTTTTTTTTCTGGTCTGATTATATTCACCAAGCATTCACACAATAGCCAGCTGCAGAAGTCAGTATTTCCTGTAGCCATGGCAATTATCTTTCTCATTGAAAATAAAGTAATTACAATTCCAGTTTTATAAATAAGTCTCTTGAGTTTGGTTAGCGTGAGTTCAGTCAACTCTGGGTGAAATGATAAGATTCACCTTCTCAACCTGATGAACTGAGGAAAAGGTCCTGAACCCATGTCACAAAGTAGTCCCAGGACCCTATCTACTATAGCAAACATGAAGAAAGCACCTGCCTGCTTCCCCCTCTGTCATCTCATTAGCTGCAGCAAAGACAAGGATTTCCAGTGGTTCACATAATCCAGAAGAGCCTCCAAATTTCCCAGTACGGTTCTTTTTCCATTAGTCTTGAAAGTGTGTTGTCTGAAGGTAAATCTCAAGCTTAAAATGGTGGAGCTATAGAATTCTAAAGAGGCATCCAAATAACTGATTCTCAGTCCTAGCTGCCTAAAAGAATCACTTGGAATGCTTTTAAAAACTGTCTCCTCTACCACCCACCTAACCAATTAAAATCACGATCTCTAGGGGTAGTGCCTAAATCTGTGTTTTAAAAGTCCATCCGAGCCTGGATTGTGTATCATGGATTTTTAACTATAGGTGGATTATAAGGGCCTGCTCCTCCTACAAATTTGTGATCTTGGAGCAAAGAGAAGCAATAGGAAAGGAGGGGTAGGCAGGAGCCACCCTGAGTATTTAGCACCTGTACTGGTAACTTTCTTCCTCATCATTCTGCCTGTATCTCTTTAAAGTGCTTAGTCAGGAGTGGGATGTGTTGTGAAAGGTGATTTTATGATGTGGTGTACATATGTCTTTCCAATTAATTTGCTCATTGGAGCAGGAGAGAAAAATAGAACTGTGCTGAGAATAGGTCAAGGTCAGTTATAGAGAAATAAAAAAGGTGGATTTGCATACACTGTTTTGTGGTTAAACTTGGATCCCTCCACATGAATACATGTGGAAGAATATAGAGGATGATAAATACATCTGTGCATGAACATTAGGTAGGGTTAACATCTTAGATTTATGGATCCCATTGTTCCTTGGTGGATTCACTAAATAGCACTACCTACCAGAAATACAAAACATCTCTGCTTACCAATATAAAGCTCAGACTTTCTTTGATTCAGACTGAAGACACAACTTTTTTGTTTCAAAGATAATCTGTCTTGCTGAACTGAACCCTTGGCTGTGAAGAAAACAGTAAAACCTAATCTTGAAATGCCTAACTGAAGAATTTCCTTATAGTGTCCAAACGAAAAATAACTAGTAGATTTCACAGACTTCTCTAACACAACTCATAACTCAGCTCTGAGATTCAAACACAGACAATTCATTCTCACCATGTTTAAGAATTGAATTGAATACCCCCAAATGCCAGTGAGCTCTATTTCTTGTTCCCCCAAGAATCCTAGCATAACAGACCCTGTCCACATCCTCTGGCCCTTACATTTAAATACACACTGGACATTATTTCTCAGCTGTATTTCTTACCTGAGGACTTTCTTTAGTGCCAAAGCCCAATTGGCTTGCTGGAAGTATAGGTAAATTAAGCCATTCTCCACTCTCCCCCAAGCCTTCATCCAGTGATTGACAGGAGTTTTTATAAAACTATCTGGCTTCCCAGGTAGATTCACTATGAGTTCCTAAAGTGTGATTTAGTGGTAGCTGATCTGATAACAAACCTACCAGTGTCCTCTACTTCCCTAGTTAATTCACTTGTACTTTAATCCTGAATCAAGGCCCTCTTCTGGGGGAACCCAAATTAAGGTACACCCATGAGTACTTTAGAACAATGCATTATATTCTGAGTATTGCAATTATAGGATTTAAAGGATTTATCACAGACCATCCAGTGTCAAAATTTCTTCACCAGTGTGCAAAGGGAGGAAGTAGTTTGCTCAAAGTCACACTAGAGGTCAATGGAGGACACAACATGTGAATCTGGTCTCCTCATACCCCTTCAGTCCTGCACTTTGTGGAATCTGAGCCCATCTACCTGATGGTAACCTCACACTTACCAAGGGTAAAAATGGGGCATTTGCAACCACGACAGACATTACTAGTTGAAATCAGCACTTTTTCCATCAACTCAAGATACAGTCTCAAAATCTTCCTCAGCATAAAGTCCAGTTAACAATTATTGTTTGGTCAGTGGTAACCCATAAAACCTATTTTCCACGACTGATCAAACTTGAAACACATATGAATTATCTTTGCTTAAAATTGTCTTAGAGAACTTTTCATTTTCTCCTTTTGGTAACAAACAGAAAACTCCAGAAGGACTGGGAACAGGCTTCTGAGCAATTCTTTTCACTTGCTCAGAAATTTTATTCTTCACTTTATACTTTTGGGGGAGGGAGGAAGGAATAAGTGGAGCACAGAGGATTTTAAGGGCAGTGAAACTATTTTGTGTGATACTATAATGGGGACACATGGCATTATGCATTTGTCAAGCCCACTGAACTATACAACGCCAACACACACACACACGCACGCACACACACACCCTAAACTATGAATTTTAGTTAATAAAATGTCAATATTGGTTCATTGGTTATAACAAATTTTCACACTAATGTAAAATGTTAATAATTGGAAAAACTGGTGAGGGGCAGAGAGTATTTGGGAGTCTTTTCTTCCTGCTCAATATTTCTATGAAACATAAAACTGCTCTGCAAACAAAAACAGCCCAGTGGCTTGGGTGGCTGAGACAGGAAGAAAATGAGTTTAAAGCTAGCCTCAGCAACTTAATGAAGCCTTGGGAAACTCAGCGAGACCCTGTGTCTAAATAAAATATTAAAAAGGGCTGGGGATGTGGGTCAATGGTAAGAGTACCCCTGCATTCAATACTTTGTGCCAAAAACAAAACAAAATCAGGCAACACACCTGGGGAATTATGCTTAGTTCAAGATACCAAACCTTACAAAGGGATCATGAAAACCAGATATTTTCAGAAGAGGGAAACTGAGGCTGAAGGGACTCAAAACCATGTCACATGAGGATATATAAAATGAACTGAGTATACCTAACTTGCAGAAGTAAAGTTAATGGGTGGAGTAGAATATAGGGGCAGGATGTAGTAGTTGTCCCTATACATTTGAGGGGCCATCTTATAAAGGATTTATTTCTATAACTTTACAAGAAAGAACAAGGGCTAAGAAGCAGAACTAGAGTAAAATACATTTGGGCTTAATGTTAAGCTAAAGTTTTGAATAATTAGAACTTCCCTAAGGTGAAATGGGTCAATGTGATGAATAGTGAGTTCCCTCCCAGGAAAGTAGAAGAGGGACTTTTATATAGTGATTTTTTTTTTTACATCTAAGTTAACTGTTTTGCCTTTCTTTTTTCATATTTTTCTTAATTGAATTCACTAGCTTATATTCATATACACTTTTACTGGTTAAATAATTTATTATAATGCCTTTATGTCAGAGGTAATAACAATATAAAAGTGAAAGACACTGAAATATTTAAATATTTTATAAAAATGGCACTTGATGTCTTTATCTGCCAAGACATAGCTATCCAAAACACAACTCATGCCTGTTATTTCTTATCAAATTAGTAACCTGTGCTTCTCATTTGTTCCAAATGTTATCATTATAATAGTTATATTTATTAAATACCTGTTATGTGTCAGATATATTACAAATAACCAATTAATTTAAATCCTCACCATCAGTCAGTGAGATGGAGTTTATCTCCACTTTTTAAATGAAGAAACAGAAAGTCAGAAAATAACTTTGCCATTCTTATCCAGCCAGTAAATTCTAGAAAGGTTTAAATCTATACTTCTGGGATTCTAAAGTTGGTGGTGTTCTACAGTTTCCATATAGAGGGCTTAGGTGTGATAGTCTTACTAGGAGTGGGGGTGATGAAGGGAACTTGTCTTGAACCTATATTTTCCTGAATTGCATACATAAGATGGCTCTCAACAATCCCCATCCCCTGGTAATCACACCGTAGTCTCTTCCCATATTATACTGGAGGAGGTTTGTTTGACTAAATAGAATATAGCATAATAGTGATATAGTGATACTCTGTCCCTCCTGAGGCTAGGTTATAAAAGGCAATAAAGCAGCCCTATAGAGAGGTCCTCATGTCAAGGAACTGAGGTATCTGGTAGCAACTATGGGAGTGGACCTTAGAAGCAGATCCTCCAGTCCCAGGTGAGTCTGCAGATGGCTTCAGCCCCATAACAATTTAATGAAGGATCCAGAGCCAGAATCACCAGCTAAGCTGCTCCCAAATTCCTGACTACAGAAAGTGTGCAATAATAAATGATTGTTTTAAAAATATCTAAGTTGCAGGTCAGGGGGTGATTTGTTATACAGCAGTATAAAAGTAATACAGATTGTATGCTTATTTAGGCTGGCTACAGGACAAACTAGGGGAGATAATGGGGAAAAGGCTAAAACCCTCAAATTCCAACCCTTTGCAGTAAAGTCATAGCCAAAAGCCAACCTCTAACTGCTATACCAATAATATGAATTTTAAGGATCATAATAATAAATTTTAAGATTTATATATATTGCATATTTTATATAAATATATAAATATTTAATATATAAAATATAATTTATATATTAAGGAGATACATATGTATACATTATATATTTTTATGTATTAAATATTTATACATATATGGTAAAGAAGAGAGAAGAAAATAGTTTCCTTAGCAAGAAATACACATACTGCAACAAAAGTTATTTTTCCAAGCTGCATCAGGTACTTTGGCTTCCATATAAGGTGTAGGTTGGAATATAAAATATAGGTTTTGTGGTACATGGGTTTTTTTTTTACAGTTATAAAACTTTGTTTATTTTTAAGTCCTTTTCTTAAGACATATGAAAGTATTAATGGATAAATTATACCATGTTTTTTATTAAGTTATTTATTCTAATTTGTTATACATGATGGCAGAATGCAATTCATTTCATATTACACACACAGAGCACAATTTTTCAAGTCACTGTATACAAAGTATTTTCACACCATTTGTGTCTTCATACATGTACTTAGGGTAATGATGTCCATCTCATCCCATCATCATTCCTACTCCCTTGCCACCTCCTTTTCCCTCCCTCCCCTTTGTCCTATCTAAAGTTCTTCCATTCCTCCCAAGCTCCGCCCCCTCCATTGCCATTATGAGTCAGCATCCTCATATCAAAGAAAACATTTGGCCTTTTTTTTTTTTGGTGTTTTTTTTTTTTTTAAAGTTTTAAAAATACTGTACTACACTCCATGTCACTCTGCCTCTTCTATAGACTTTTTTACTTGACTGATAGCTGGAGTGCAGAATTGAGGCTCCTAGACAACCCAACTTTCTATATTGTCTATAATAACTTGAATATGCTTAAACATCAACCAGTTACCAGAGTGTAACTATGGTGAAATGTTCATAAAAAGGTCTTCAGATGTTAATAGCAGCATTAAGAACCAGTGAAGCTATGTGAAAGAGGAGGCCTTCAAATTCTACACGTTTTGCAAGGTTGATATTACTCCTGAGATTCTAGTGTTTATATATATATATTTTAAGATATTGATGGACTTTCTTTTTTTCATTTATTTACATGCAGTGCTGAGAATCGAACCCAGTGCCTCACACATACTAGGCAAGTAAGTGCTCTATCACTGAGACACCACCCCAGCCCCTGAGACACCCTCCCCCCCAGTTTTAAATGTAAAATTCTGCTAGGTGAGGGATATCAGTCCTAAGCGTCTGTCCTTTCAAAAAGTACCAATTATAAGTTTCTAGTGGCATTAATTCATTACTTTATAAGAATAAGATATGTCTGCTCCAAATAACCAGGATGAAGATTGCCCTAGTGCTAAGTCTATTAGCTTTCTATTTGCTATTAGCTTTCTAAACCACTTGCTATGGTTTGAAATGTTTGTTTCCCTTCAAAATTCATGTTGAAACCCCATCAGCACTGTGGTGCTATTAAAGAAGTGAGGCCTTTAAGAGAGCATTTGGTCACGAGTGTGAAATTCTCATGAATGGGATTAGTGCCCTTTCAAAAGAGGCTGGAGGAAAGCTTCCATCCCTCTGCCATGTGGGAATAAAGCAAGAAGGTGTCATCTATGGAACAAAGAACATGACTTCACCAGACATCAGATCTGCTGGTATCAGACCTTGGAGCTCCTTGCCTCCAGATCTGTGAGCAATAAATTCCTGTTGTTGTTTTAAAAAACCACCCAGGATAAAGTACTTTGTTATGGTATCACTATGCTTTGGATAAAAGTCTCTCAAGGCCCATGAGGTAAAGTTTAGATCCCAGCTGCGGTGTGATTGGAAGGTGGCGAAAACAAGTTCTTCCAGTCCATGGGTGTGTGTGTCTTTGAAGGGGTTATTGGGTTCCTGGGCCCTGCCTCTTCTTCTCTTTCATTCCTTGACTGCCATAAGGGGAGCAGCCTTGCTCTACCATACACTCCAGCTGCGATGTACTGCCTTACCACAGGCCCAAAAGCAACGAGGACCAACTGATCATGAAGAAACCTCTGAAAGATTAAGCCAAAATAAAACTTCTCTTTATAATTTGATTATCTTAAGAATTTTGTTACAATAATGAAAAGCTTGTTGAAAGTTAATCTTTTCATTTTAGATGCCTCTCAATTTTGGTTCTCTTGCCTAATGAGTTTCCATGAAATCCATGTGAGAAAAGTTGTAATACCTGCTCCTCTACTCTTGACTACACTCAAAGTACCTCCACCTCCACAACAATCTTCTATCCTCATCTATAGTTTCAAGGATGCTTTCTGGCTTTGATGCAGCCACCCACCAAAAAGACCCCTACCATAATTGTAACACAGAAGCTTCTCTCCACTGCCACAAGATTTTTGTAAAATCAGCAGGAATTCTGCAGAGAGCTCATTGTGGTTTGAGGTGTCCTCTTTGTTGTAAAGGCCAGGTTTCTCTTTCTTGTAAAAAGCTAGGTTTGCAACAAGTTTGTTGCTGTACAAAAGTTTCTATTTGTGTTTTTCTTGGTAAAAATTTATGAAACCTCTGTCTGACCTAAAATATGGGACAAAGAATAACTGCTATGTAACCATCCACTGAGTACAAATCTGAAAGAATTTCCAGACACAAGGTCCAGAGAATTTTAGGTATGAGCCCCTCTGGACCACTGAAGCTTTATAAACCTAAATTCTTAATGTGGGAAAAGTCCACCTAAATTCTTAATTTTTAATTGTATATGGACACAATACCGTTTTGCTATTTATTTTTATGTGGTGATAAAGGGGAGGGAGGGCAGGAAAGATGGTGGAATGAGACGGACATCATTACCCTACGTACATATGGTGTGAAGCTACATCATGTTCAACCAGAGAAATGAAAAGTTGTGCTGCAATTGTGTACAATGAATCAAAATGCATTCTGCTGTCATATATACCTAATTAAAAATAATTAATTAATTAAGAAAAGAATTTAGGAAAAGAAAATGAACAAGGAAAGAATGAAAATCAATAGACACTGAGGTAGGGAACAAACCCAAAATTTGTTCTACATCCTAGCTGCAAGTAAAGAAAGTACGTAGGAAGAGGGAGTTATCAACTGAGTCAAAAGCTTCCAAGAGATCAAGTTCAATGAGTACCAGAAAGAGGCTACTGAGATTAGCAACAGGGAGGCCATGCATGACCTTGATGAGCAATTTCAGGGGAATGCTGGAGGTAAAAGCCTGATTTGGAATGGACTTAAAAAAGAATTAGAGGTGGGCTGGTTTTGTAGTTCAGTGGTAGAGTGCCTAGCATGTGTGAGGAACTGGGTTTGATTATCAGCACTGCATATAAATAAATGAATAAAGGTTCATTGACAATGAAATCATATTTTTAAATAGAGAGATAATTAGAAGAGAGGAAATGGAAATGAGTATAGAAAAGCACAGTCAAAAAATTTTGCTGCAAGGATAGCAAAGAACTGAAGCAGCAGCTACAGGGAAATTGGGATCAAGAGAAGCTTTTGTGGTGGTGATGGTGCTGCTGCTGCTGCTGCTGCTGGTGTTGCTGACTTGTTGTTGTACTGCAAAACAAAAACAAAGAAACCCACATTTGTTTTAGTTAGATTTTCACAAAGGTTTGTTCAAAGCTTGAGTTAATTCATAACATATCCCAGTAAGAATGTGGTAGCTTTGATGAGTTTCCTAATCACCCGTGTGGCCCCCAGTCCTACCTCATTCATGCATCCAATGGTTAATAATAACCTTGAACATTAAAGAGGAAGGGAAATTTTCATTTATTTATTTATTTAATTATTTTGGTACTACAGATTGAACTCAGGGGCACTTGACCACTGAGCCACATCCCTAGTCCTATTTTGTATTTTATTTAGAAACAGGGTCTGATGGAGTTGCTAAGCGCCTCGCTTTTGCTGAGACTGGCTTTGAACTCTCCTTAGCCGCTGAGATTATAGGTATGAACCGCCACGCCCCACAGGGAAGGGAAATCGATGGCACCTTTGTAGCCAGAAAACTCAACTAAGACTGAACTCTCATCTGGGAAATTCTGAGAACTGTATATTGACAACTCGTTCTTTTCCATTTTTAGTATTTTTCCAAGAAAAAAAAATTATGTAATTATTTTCAACATAAGGTGGCATTTTTAAATATTTATTTATTTTTTACTTGTAGTTACACACTATACCTTTGCTTTTATTTATTTATTTATTTTAACGTGGTGCTGAGGATCGAATCCAGGGCCTCACACGTCCTAGGCAAGCGCTCTACCCCTGAGCCACAACCCCAGCCCCAAGGTGACATATTTTTAATCTTAATGGTTCTTGTCAGTTCCAGAAGGCTTGGGAAAATATGAAGTCACTGAACTTTGTGGTGTCTATCACAAACATTAACAAATGTGCTGACATCTACAAATAAAAATAAGTTTATTTGTACTATAACTTCATTTTGTATTAAAAGAAAATATATTTTAAAAAGTAATATGATTTAGAAGCTAAATTTCTATGTAAAATTAGATTCAATAGTTTCAGCTTCAATCTACCCTACATGCCTACCCTGAATGCATAGCTTTTGTTTGTTTGTTTTTAGTTTTAGGTGAACACAATACCTTTATTTATTTATTTAATTTTATTTTTAAAAAATATTTATTTTTTAGTTTCAGTTGGATACAATACCTTTACTTATATATTCATTTTTATGTGGTGCTGAGGATCGAACCCAGGGCCTCACACGTGCTAAGTGAACATCTTACCACTGAGCCACAACTCTAGCCCCAACCTTTATTTATTTTTATGTGATGCTGAGGATGAACCCAGTGCCTCATACATGCTAGGTGAGAGCTCTACTGCTGAGCCACAACTCCAGCCAGCATAGTTTTTTTTTTTTTTAAATATTTATTTTTTAGTTGTAGTTGAACACAATATTTCCACAACCCCAGCTGCCCCCCACCCCATAATTGTTTGTTTTTAACAATGACCTTGTTTGAGATTATTAGAGGAACAAGAATCAAATTACCTCTACAAATATTATCAAGTATGTACAGCCACTTTATAATCTGAAAATAGTAATAATGATTATAATATACTATTGTTTCTTAAATCTGATTTCTCCCTGTCCCCCCATAAACTCCACCATACTTTGATCTCTATTGAAACATATCATTACCATAAAAATAAAGTACCATTGAGATAGAACAGATGACATAGGACAGTTAGAAAACAGATGTGCAGGACAAAATAAGAGTGGCCATCATATAAAGTCTACTTTCACATGGATCAAAAGTCCAGATTTAAAGGTTACAAACAGCACTGTTCAATCAATTATTGGACCTTATCCATGGTTACACTCATGTAGTACTCTTTACATTCACAAAGCAGAATGCATCAAAAACAAAGAAAAAAAATAACCCCCCACCACAGTAATGGTCAACATGTCCAGTTACCAATACAAAGGAGAACTAAAAATAACCTCTTACATGGTGTCTTTACAGATTTTACATGTGTACACATACCTAGGTAAGACATAGCTGGTACATTACTCTGCAACGTCCACAATCTACCCTGTCTCTCAAAGTGTGTACTTCTTCCTCTCAATAAAATCAATCTATGCCTCAATTTGACTCATCCTTAAATTCCTTTCTGTGAAGGATGTGTGTTGGCATACAAGACATATGGAAAACTCTCCATATTTTCTGCTCAATTTTGCTATGACCCCAAAACGTCCCTAAAAATTAGTATATTTTTTAAATCATAAAATTAAATAGTTCTTCATAAGAAGCACAATAGCAATTTCAGAAATAAGCCTTAATCTACCAAGAAGTTTAATATATGAAATATTAAGAGGAATAAAATATTCCTGTATGAATACACGACCAGTGTAACTTCACATCATATACAACCACAAGAAGTTATACTCCATGTATATATGATAATGTCAAAATACATTCTACAACTAAAAAGAAAAATTAAAAAAAAATAAATAAGAAATAAGAGAGTAGAGGGATGAATCATAACAATAAATATTGTTGGGAAAGTTAGTTTTCATTGTGAAAAAAGTTAAATATCAGTTAATAGCTTACGATCAACACATACCCACAGTAAAATTAACCCAAGATGAGAATTTTTTAAATGTTTACTTATATATTTATCTGTTTGTTTATTTTTTTGGTACTAGAGATTGAACCCAGGGACACTTAACCACAGAGCTACATCCCCACCCCTTTTTATTCTTTTGAGACAAAGTCTCACTAGGTTGCTTATATTCTTACTAAATTGCTGAGGCTGGCTTTGTATTTGAGATCCTTTTGCCTCAGCCTCCCGAGCTGCTGGTATTACTGACATACACCACTGTGCCTGGCCAGTTTTTAACTTTAAATACTCTAAGGAGTTAATAACAGTGGCATATTTATTTAACTAGTTGTACTAAGGTGGACATTTTTCAATTAATGAAGCAAACAGATGACCTACAGGCGTCAATTTAAATGCATAAACATAAACTATTGAAGCATTAATAAATGCAAAAAGGTATTTGCAACACAGCAAACACTCAAGAAATGCATGTTGATAAATTAACACAATGGAACATAGGCCTTTTCTCAGCCAGGGCTGTAAATTGTCCATAGTTGGGAAATGGAACAGGAGATGGTAAGTTATCATATCCATCTGATAAACTGAAAGTCTTCCATCAGATAATTCTTGGAAGGATAAATTCAGCATGCTGAAGGAGGTTTAGAAATATCAATATTTAATTCATTGGAATATAAATTACATAAAAGTCAAGCAAATGGAAGATGGGTCAATATTAGAAAATTTAGTAATATAAAATTTACTATGTTAATAGGTCTAAGGGAAAAAACAATCTGAGTAATTTCATAGATGCTGAAAAGCATTGGAGCAAATTTAACACCCTTTCCTAATAAAATGTCTTGGGGGAAAAAAAAGAATTGAATGGATATTTCCTTAGCATAATAAAATATGTATGCTTCAATTCTGAAGTCATCATCTTAACTTAAGGAAACTCTGTAGGGATTCTTATTAGGGATGGGACCATGGTGAGTATGGTAACTACCTACAATACAATTCAACATTGTTCTTAAGATACTGATGCAATTATATTTGATTTTTTAAAAAGGAACATAGAATAGAAAAAGATGAGATAAAACTCTTCATTTGGCTCAGTGATAGCCTAGCATATGCCAACAAACAAACAAAAAAGCCCCCATAAACAAATTCAAAAGACAAATGAGAAACTAGGAAGAAATATTCATAACACATAACTGATAAAAGGTTAATAACCCTGATTTATTAAAAAAAAAAAAGCCTTCCAAAATTCGATGGGAGTGGGAGGAAGACCAAAGGCACTATGAAAAATGATAATTCTGCACTCCACTCCGCGGGATATGCAGTCTCAAGCCAGCGCTGTCAGGGCCCCTAACGGAGAACCGCTTTGCGTGGCTCCAGGCTGCGGGGTCTCCTGCAGTCCCCAGCGCCCCACCCAGGAAGCGGGGCGGGCTCCCGGGCTCCTGGTGGACCTCGAACTCCCCGCAGCCCGATCTCTCCCGACTCTGAAAGTACATCTGCAACTTGGCGCTCAGGTTCTTGGGAGGGTTGGGACCCCAGGACCCCTCCACCAGAGCGGGAAGGAGCGCAGCCATCCCGGGCTCGGCTGCTTCTCCGGGACCGCCCGGGGCCACCCCACCCACGAGACCCGGAACCTGCCTTGAGCTCCTTTCGCTTTCTTTTCCGTGAAATGTAACGGGGAAAGTTCTGGTTCTATCTGCCCGATGAAACTAAACATTTGAGAGGCAGAGTGATATTTATTGGCAAGAAGACAGAATCTGAAGATGGGGACGCTTGTCCTAAAAAAGCCATCTTGCTTAGGGGTCTCAGGCACAAGAACTTTTTAGA
>NW_026000240.1:5817992-5872949 GCF_001458135.2 Marmota marmota marmota
GGGGGGTGGGTGCAGATCAGATGGGCGGCGGCCAGGGTGGCGACAAATTTCCTTGGACCTGCCTTTCTGAGCAGGGGCTGCTGTAGGACGAGAGAAGTTCTGGGTGCTGTAAAACTAAAGAAAAGTTACGGGTTAGAAAGTCTAATAACTCATGTCTTTATACTTCCCTTTTCCTGGGAATAGTTCACCCTGCAAAGTTAATCTTTAGGATGAAAAAAAAAAACCCACCAAAAAACAACAACAACAAAAAAAACATATTTCATGAGAGTACAGGGGAAGATGATGGGGGCGGGGGAGTGGGTCTAGGACGATAATAGAAAATAAAGGACTAGAGTGTAACAGGAGGGTGGATTGGGTGGGTTCTTTGTCTCACAAATAATGAAGAGGGACACAAGGGTGAGAGCAAAGTGACAGGATTTGTTAGCATAACAGAAAGAAAGCAGAGCTCCTGAAGAAGGAGTCTCAAGAGAGGGATGCCAAGGAGTGTCTGTCGTCCATGGGTTTTTATGGGCTTGATCTTTCCCTATAGATATAGGACTTAGAAAAGAGGCCAATCAACTCTATTTTGCCTTCTTCAGCAAATCTGAAGAAAAGTGATTTCTAAGCCTTAATCAGCACAAGAGTGGGAGTGAAGGTCTGTTGGAGCAAGAGGAAGTACTTTTGAGGGTTGGTCTCTTCTATGGGCTGTTAAGGAGATGTCCTTGTGGCTAGGAATAGTTGGAGTCAGAAATTTGATTTCCCATTTCTGTCTTCCTTCTTTTCTTCTCCAGGCCCATTTTTCTGGCTATCTGTGAGTAGTCTAGTATTTTTTTTTTTTTGTCTGAATACTGAAATGCAACTTTTCACAGAAGAATTTTAACAGGGCTGGGGATGTGGCTCAAGCGGTAGCGCGCTCGCCTGGCATGCGTTCGGCCCGGGGTTCCATCCTCAGCACCACATACAAAACAAAGATGTTGTGTCCGCCGAAAACTAAAAAATAAATATTAAAATTCTCTCTCTCTCTTTAAAAAACAAAAAAGAATTTTAACAAACTATTAGGTAGCTTCAGTCAGAGGTGTTGAAAAACCAGCCTCTACCTCAGAGCAAAGCCTGTCCAAGGAAGGGACATGACCTTTGTCCTTGGAAGGACCCACAGAGCACTCCTAGGCACATTCCCACCCTGCTAAGTTGTTTATCTACAAATGATAGGAAAAGATCTGCTGCGCCAGGTGTCCCTGACTCAGTCAGGCTAGGTGGGGATCCATAGCAACCCCCTAGCGGCTACCAATCAGCATGAGACAGGGAAATACCTGGGATGCCAGATGACCCTCCCAGTAGTTTAAGGTGGTTGATAACGTGTTGGGAAACCATGTAGTTCAGCATGTACACCCCTCTTGGCTTAAACCAATCAGTTCAAATGAATCCCCTTCTTGTAGTAACCAATCACCCCTACCCAACTTGTTCCGGCCAGTGAATGTGCTAATCATGTTTTAGAGTTGTTGTTTGATTCTCCCGCGGTGTGTGATGATTTGCCAAGAGATACTATGATGTATGTGGGGGTCCCTGCCTTCTCCAAAGAATGTATAAAACTGCTGCAAACCCTGGGCTCGGGGCCTCTCAGCGTCACCAGTAGAGGACCAAGCTAGCTCGCAATAAACACCTCTTTGCTGTTTACATCGATCTTGGTCTCTGGTGGTCTTTTGGGGGGTCCCGAATTCGAGCATAACAGTGTCATCTATAGCAAAGCTGTAGACTAATAATATATTGCTTAGCTGTGTGACCTCCAAAATTAAGGATTAATGAGGTGTATGGGGAGAGGGGCTGTTGAATCCAGAGCCTGACCTGTGCTAGGCAAGTACTGAGCTACATCCCCAGCTCTTTTTATTTTGAAACAGGGCTTCTAAGTTACCCAGGCTGGCCTCCAACTTGTAGGCTCCTGCCTCAGCCTCTCAGGTTACTGGAATTACAGCATTGGGCCACCTCACCAGGCTAAAATATGTGATTTTAAAAATCTACTAAAGCAAGTAGAAGGTTTGGGGATGTTGATTAGTGGTAGAACACTTGCCTAGCATGTTAGAGGCCCTGGGTTCAGTTCCCAGAATGCAGGAGTGCACATGTGAGCGTACACACACACACACAAATGGATGGGTCAAAATCACATAGTATGGGTCAGATTCATTCGCTGTGTAACCTCAATTAATTAAATCCATACAATGGCACAGCCATATCTTTCAAAGTACTATCTTGAGGATTAACCCCCCCTTCACAGTATTATCATGAGGATTAAAATTTCCACCCCCTGCCCCCATGATACTGGGAATAAAACCCAGGGCCTCTCAGCAACTAGCATCCAGGTGATTTCTGACACAAAAAGAAGTTCAAGAAGTACTGTTGGGGCATCAGGAAGCCACTGAAGGCATATCCTCAGAAGAGATCAGAGCTTGCAGGGTTTCTGTTTGAGACTAAAAGACTCAGGGTTTACTCCAGTTGAACTGGGCTAACTGGGCTGCGCAAAATAACCACACAAGAGACACAAATACCTTTTTCATTGGGGTCGCTGTGATAGCTCCTCTGACCTTAAAGGTCCACAGGATGAGAGAGAGAGAGAGAGAGAGAGAGAGAGAGAGAGAGAGAGAACGCGCTGACCCCTTTTATTGAGGAGAAGCTATTCAAATGAGGCAGGTTTCAAGGGGCTGAGTCTATCTTCATGATGTACACTGTCAGCAGGTTGACTGACATCTGGGTAGGCCACACCCAAGGGCACAGTAAGAGAAGAGGACACACACAAGGCACTTCCATGGAAGATTCTACCCTAAACAGGGCAAGGGATTATATTACAAAGGAACAAGTGAGCATAGCTTCACCCATGGGGCTGTAGCAAGACACAGTCACTTGAACCTTAGAAGAGTGGGGCAGTCTAGCAGCATGGGTGCCATATCACCCAGCAGGGGAGTTGACTCAGTCACAAGCGAGCTTGGTCTCCCACAAGAGCTGTTTTCTCAGAAGGTAGTTTGAGGTGGGAGGTGAAAGGGGAATGGGGACAGAAAGAGTTCTGACAGGGTATTTCAATAGTTCTGGTAAATGAACTATGAGGACACCAACTGGACAGTGAGATCTGAAGCAGGACCAGTGAGAATGGATGGGACTGATGCAGAAGAGGGAGAAGCCAAAAGTGCCACTAAGGCGACATTTAAATACATTATAAATGTGCTTTATATCTTCTCTTGTTTTCTCAAGAAATAAATCTGAGTTCCCTCTATAAAATGAGGCATTTAAATAGGATGATTTCTGGAGTCTTTTTCAGTTCACATGCCCAGTGAACAGAGCTGCTATCTGCTGAGCAACCTGCTGAGTCTTTGAAACGGACTTTTTGGAGGAGTAGCCAGGGTGATAACTCAGAGCACTGCTTTGCCTCTTTTTGTTCATCCCTACATGCACTGCCTTGAGCTTGAACCTATCATACAAATAGCATCTTAATTTTTGCCTCATTCTCAATGTTTTAGAGGCCCCAGGACCCAGTCAATAAAAAGGCCATAGTGCTGAACTCTCCTATGGAAATCAAAGCAAAAACTATTCAGATATGTATAGGAAAATCCAGTGATGGTCTGATTTTTCTCTAATGACTGTTTTTCTCCTGATACGATTCCTAGGGAAACATCCAATATCTCAGTATTATTTTTTTTTAAAAAAATGTTTATTTTTTAGGTGTAGATGGACACACAATGCCTTTATTTTTTTATGTGGTGCTGAGAATCGAACCTGGGTCCTGCCAGTGCTAGGCGAGCGCTCTACCGCTGAGCCACAATCCCAACCCTCAGTATTATTTTTTAATTCTCCTTTTTCGTTGGGAGGGGAGGGTGCAACCCAGTTTGCTGGTGCTCAGTGAGCAAGGAGGGGGCAATAGTTTGATAGGGTTTTACCTGTGCTTTCTCTAGCAGAAGAGAAGGGATGAAACCTGTAGGCTACTTTTATCTTCTTTAGAAACCTATGTGCCAGGAAGAAAAAGTATTGAGAAATATGATTTTCATAGCCAAATTGGCAGCAGTGAAGTAAATAGTGAAGTTCTACTGTGATAATATTTAGCAAATGGCTACACACAAAATCAACCAAAGATGTCCACATACATGTTATACGGTTTTATACTGTTTGTGTTGAAGAAAATACCCAGAATCTCAACCTAAGAGAAAAGGAACAAGGGAAAGAACACAGACAATCTGTTCCAAACATGGATTTGATTTTATTTAAAGTGGATGAAAAGACCTTCCAAAGAACAGAAGCAGTAATCCAAATGCTCAAAAACCACTCACACCATGGAAATTGAATTTGCACACAGAATGCAATCCAGAAGTTAATAGAAACTAAACTTCTACTTCTTTGGAGTAAATTTAACCAAAAGATCAGAAGATAGAAAACAATAAATGATAACAATAAAGAATTTAATGAATCATGAAAAACTAAATGTATAATCTGATTAAAGAGAGAGAGAGAGAGAGAGAGAGAGAGAGAGAGAGAATCCTTTAGTGTAATTTTCCTTAACTCTCTGCACAAGGAGAGGATTCTGGGTTTTTAAGATTTTTTTTTTTTAATCGGACACAATACCTTTATTTATTTATTTTTCATGTGGTACTGAGAATTGAACCCAGGGCCCCACACTTGCTAGGCGAGTGCTCTACCGCTGAGTCACAACCCCAGCCCCGGTTTTTAAGACCTTTGAATAGGACTTTCCTGGAGGAAATTTGCTTTTGAGCACTGTATAGGGGTCCATTTCTGAAAGAAGCCTAAAATAATTGGAACTCCTTGGCCAGCTCCATGAAGAAGTACCTCAGTGGGAAGGCAGTACGGTGGTGGGATATAGAAATCCTGGAGCAAGTTTACCTGGTTCAAATGCTAGCACTTTCATTTGTTAACTGTGATCTTTGGTAATTTACTTATGCTTTCTATCAGTTTTCTTGGCTATTTTCTCTTTCTTTCTTTCTTCTTCTTCTTCTTTTTTTTTTTCTTTTTGGTCCTGGGGATTGAACCCAGAGCCTTGCACATGCTAGGTAAGCACTCTACCTCCTGAGCTATATCCCCAGTCTAGTTTTCTTGGTTAAAAAAAGGGAACACTAGCCGTGCACGGAAGTGCACACCTGTAATCCCAGTGGCTTGGGAGGCTGAGGCAGAAGGATTGCGAGTTCAAAGCCAGTCTCAGCAACTTAGTGAGACCCTAAGCAACTCATCGAGACCCAATCTCTAAATAAAATACAAAAAAAAAGGTCTGGGATATGGCTCAGTGGCTAAGCCCCCTTGGGTTCAATCCCCAGTACAAAAAAAAAAAAATACTAATTGTACTAATCACACAGATGTAAAGCTCTTATAAGGGTTGTGACAAGGGAAGTACTCAATAAATATTATTACCTGATTGAAAAAAAAACAATGTGTGTTCATGTGTTTCTTTAGGAAAAGAACAAGGTATCTTGCTCACCAGTTTGGGAGAGTGTACAATAAATAACTGGATGATTTGCTATAGTAGCTTTTTTTCTGACTTGGAGAAATATTTAAAAGTAAAATCTTAAATGAGACATATTTCTTGTTGTAGGCTTTTTTTTTTTCTCCAGAGAGAGGATTAGAAAGATTTTAAGAGTGAAAACAAGAATTGGTGAGATTTAGTGAACAGACAACAAATGACTTCATTGGAGCTATAGTTACTGTAAGTGGTAGACAATGGAAACTAAAGTAAGTTTACTTATTGTTAAAAATGGAAGCAGGATAATTCAAAAGTACAACATATTCAGTTGCGGGGGGGATCTGTTCAAAAACATGTAGTAATTCTACGGCAAGGCAAATGCGACCCACGGGGCAGGTTCCCAGGATCAGAGAGGAGCAAGAGTCAAGTTAGGAGCTTGGTTAGGAGTTCAGCCACCAAGAATAGTGGAGTTAAGAAACTCAGTTTTCCAAATGAGTGGTGAGGACTCCAGAAATGGCTTCCTGCTTCCGTCAAAGATTTTAAAAGTATATATCTCTTTGTGGACCTCCTCTAACTTGAGTCAGAAAATAAAAATGTATTAAGCACCAACTGTATTCTATGTTCTATGTCATTAAGAAATACGAGTCTTATTTCACTTATTACCAAAGGTTGCCCAATCTCTGCTCCTGGTCACTTTTCTTGCCATGGGGAAGAAGAGGGGGGCATGTGGCTCTCTAATTTTCCATAAGTAAAGCCTTGTTTTTCCTCTTCTTTTTACAGAAGGCTCTCACCTTTACCAGTGGAGGTTAAAGAGAAAGAAAAGAAATAATTAAAGTACTACCTTAGAGATGGGAATGAAAGAGGATCCAAGGAGTGGGGGCGAATCTCAGTGGCCCTGGGTTCTACCCCCAACTCCATAAAAAAGGAAAGAAAAGGGTCAATCGGTTGCTATAGTACAACGGAAGGATGAGAAGGTTATTTTCAGACCCACCCTTCACCCTCAACCATAATACAAGAATGAGACATACTTTTGCAGCAAAATTATGCAGCTCTTGGGGGCTTCTGCCTTCCATAAAAAGGCTACACTCCAAAGTGATAGACTAGGTTTCTACTCTTATACAAACCACTTCTTGAGATGCAAATTTTTAAAAGGTGTTTCTACAGAAGGATTGCATTAATGTAGCCTTCTAAAATATATCCTTTGAAAGCCTGGGTTAAGACATTCTTCCAGCAGTTTTCTTACTCAATTCCTTTAGCTTTCAGTTCCTCCTTGACACGTTCCAGGTAGTGAGGATCAGGGTAGCCATAACTGCAGAAAGAAAAAACCCTTTTATGCATCATCACAAATGGTTAATATCATCTGCATTTGAGGATTTCCTATTCAGGGTTGTGAACAATTATGGGTGATGTATAACTGTTTTTCAATGTGCAGATGTTTTCTAATTTAGCTAGTAAGTGAGCCTAGCTGTCTGACCAGTATCTGTTTTCCAACCAGGCTTTAAAATTCTCAGTTTATTGTAAGCAGCGATTCTCATACAATTATAATCATATGCTATATTTTACAGGGAGTCGTAAGTTGAAAATTCTAGTAGGATTTTCAACTTGGGCAATTTGAAAAAGTCTCAGGATATTTTTCTTTTTGAATATCAAGGGTCTGAAGTAATCTGAGTTTCATAAACAACAATCAGATTTCCTGTAACGTAGCTTTTACCACCATTAGCCTCTCAAAACTAAAACCAAGAGAGTTTAGCTTCTCTGTGGACTGATGAGAAAAAAAGGACAGAAAGAAAGATGATCTTAAAAGAAAGCAAAGGAACACTTCTAGAACCTACCTTTCAAATAGACATGATGCTCAAATTTAATCAACTTAGATACCATTCACCTTGGTTCTGAAACCCTCTTCCCTTGGATGCAAAATTTAATAACTAATATTTGTAGTTGGCAGGGTAGGTGGTTATAGGGACCAGTCTTTCTCTCTTTGAAATTATCATCCCAGATTAGCATTTCTCATAATACTAGGATACCAGTGCTATAAAATCTCCTTATATCCACATCCTCAAATTGCTGTATTTTACAACCTCTATACTTTGTTTAGGAACCACTATATTTCAAAAGGTTCTCACTTTTCTGGTCCTCCGTACCGGGATGTTTTGTGATGTATATCATTCCATGTAATGACATTTGAGATTCCTGATGTTCGAGATTGCCCCACTGTGAAAATCAGCTTTTGTTCAAAGGCTTTTGAAAGTAGTTCCAAAACCTTCTTTCCTTCCTTATTATCAGGCAAGTATGCAATTCGCTGTATTCCATAATAAGGCTTTCCTGGGTTTGGATGCTTGTTCTGTATAAAGACAAAAAAATGTCAGGCAAAAACAGTCCCCTGTCTAAATTTTACTATATGCATAGATATGTTCATTTGTAGAGAGAGCAAATAAAAAATCAAGAAAAGCATTAAAGTGTTACTTATATTCCTAATAATTTATATTTCTCCTCTTTCAACTTCCTGACTCCTACTATCCTAACACATATTCTCCATTCATCCTTTGTTGATCTTAAGAAATATACATGTAGGGCTAGGTGTAACGTAGCTTTTACCACCATTAGCCTCCTTGAATGAAGGTGAAGCTGCTTTTGAATTATTACTATCAGTGTCCATGGGTGTTTCATGATCTTTGTTCAATTTCTCTCCAGCTGACAGAGACAGGTCCCCACTCTTTAAGACATATTGTTTTGCCTCTGCAACGTGATTTGGCAAACCAGTCAAAGTCATTGCCTCTTGACTCAGCACAAAGTGTATATGTAATCTTAGCAGCTCAGGAGGCTGAGGCAGAAGAACCACAAGTTCAAAGCCAGCCTCAGCAACTTAGCGAGAGCCTGTCTCTAAATAAAAAATAAAAAGGACTGGAGGTGTAGCTTAGTGGTTAAGCACCCCTGAGTTCAATCCCCAGTACCAAAAAAGAAAGAAAGAAAAAAAGAAAATCACGTAGGGCTAGAGGTATGGTTCAGTGGTAGAGCACCTCCTTTGGATGCATGAAGTCCTGGGTTTGATCCCCAACACTGCCAAATGACATGCAAAACAATTCAAAACAAAATAAAAACCCATAAAAATGTGTAAGGAGAAAAAGAAAAATTAAAAATAAAAAGACATGAAAGCTCTACATTATATGCAGATGAAGTGACCTTCTTCACTATTTCTGTCCCTTGCACATGACCATGAAATAATTCCCTGGGAAATCCATTGTCAAATAGGCAAGAGGATAATCACTCAACGTAGTGGAAAGAAACCCAGGGACCCCAGAAACACTTACCGTTTGTATGCCTCCTGACATATCATATGTAATGACAATGGTGCCACAGGTTGGATAACCCGGAAGTGACTCTTTTACAGTTTTATGAATCATGGTTCCTTCTGGTTGATTCCCTTTCTGGACACCATAAGAAGTCTGACACACGGGGCAGACAGGTTTATAAGACATGGCTTCAATGATACAACACCTACAGAATTCGTGCTTGCACTTTGGTAGTACGTGTTTGTCACTAATGGTGTCCATGCAGATGACACAGGTGTCCTTTTCCTTCTTATCTGCTTCGGAGGCCACAGAACTTGCAGAGTCCTTGAATGAAGGCGAAGCTGCTTTTGAATTATTACCATCAGTGTCCATGGGTGTTTCATGATCTTTGTTCAATTTCTCTCCAGCTGACAGAGACAGGTCCCCACCCTTTAAGACATATTGTTTTGCCTCTGCAACGTGATTTGGCAAACCAGTCAAAGTCATTGTCTCTCGACTCAGCACAAAGTGTATATCTGGATGCCTCTTTCTAAAGTCATCAGCAAACTTAGTCCCACGTAAGTGCTGTTTCTCCTTGCCCAAAGTTTTCAGTAAAAGGACTTCTTTCGTCAACTGACAGGTGGCATGTTGAAAGGCATCGATGAAACTTGCATAAGCATGCACAGACAGATCTATCTCCTTATCCTTTGGATCAAACAGAATGCAGGTTTTCTGACCTTTCTCCCTAACTTTACTATGACTATTGTACTTTTGCTCTATCTCTACTATCTTTTTGAGTAACTGAGCTTCTAGAAGCTTATAGTGAGCAGTGTCAATCTCAATTGTGTTCTTCATGCAACTGGGAGCAAATATTTTCACAGGTTTCAAGACAAGAAATTCGGAAATTTTTTGATTGGCAGCTGAAATGTCATCTTGGGTCCCAAGGAGAGTGAGCACTCCTCCTTGCTCCTTTATCAGGAGCTTTGGAAATCTGTGACTCAACTCCTGTGTGATGTTATTTGCCCACTTCCTATCTTCTAAAAAGACACGTTCTTGCTTCAGAGATTCAATGGTCTTCTGAAAGTCGCTGACAAAAGACTCACGAGCTGCTTCTATGTCCTCTGAATGGCTGGAGGTAAAGTCTAAATAGACTGTATTGGGAGGGATATCTTGAATTTTAGTGTTTACACCAAATCTTTTCTCTATTGAGTCTATTTTACCAGGACAGGTATATCTGAAGTATTCAAAGAAATGCAAGGGAATTTCAAAATGGCTGCCTTTTTCTTCTGACCTGGGTTTTGGTTCAGAAGGAAAAAAGCAGCTGTCACAGTCCTGCTGGTCAAGTGGTTTCCTCTCCATGGTAGAAGGGGAAGATTCCTGATTCCTCTCATTCTCCAGGAGCTGCTCACTTAAGAAGTGATATATTTTCTCAATATCTCTGAAATCACCACACACCTTCTCAATTCCATTGTCACCCTCCAACTTTTTGACTCTGGGGCAGAGAGTGGTTACATGTGCCCTCTGCTCTTTGGAGAACAGGTCACAGTTCAGATCGGCTGTCACAGTAAGAAAGATCTGAAAAATTCAAAGGAACAGGAACAAATAAAATATCTCAGACTCCCAGGCCCCCAGTAGAACGCAGCATTCTTCAGAATGCCCTGAGACTACAGAAACAACCACTAAGCCTTTCCTTATGGGGGGCCACCTGTTCAAATCCTTTAAGAGAATGCAGTATACTACAGCCTAGAGGGTCTCAGGCCTGTCTGCATGTTAGAATCACCTGGGAACTTCAAAAAGTGAAAGAGAGAAAGAAAGAGTGGGAAGGAAGGAGAAAGGGCCAGTGGGCCAGGGCTCAGGCTCATCTCCAGAGATTCATGTAAATGGTCTACAGGGGAGCCTGGGATTGAACATTTTTTAAAAGCTCTATGTTACAAAAGAACTGGGTTTTAAAGCTGCCCCTGTCTGACCTTGAGGAATGACAGTAGAGAGAGGCATTTCTGTTCTCTGGATAAGTTGCTGTGGTCCTCACAAAATAGTCTGTGAAAGGAGTCACAAATCTGAGGATAATTTTTTTTCTTATTACTATATTTTTCTCTTATTTACCCTTCCTCTTTAAAAAATAAACACTCTATATGTGTAATATGAAGCAAATTGCATTCTGTCATCATGTATAACAAATTAGGATAAATAAATAATTTAATAAAAAATAATTAAAAAAAAACAAAGAGTTGGGCATGGTAGCACATGCCTATAACCTTAGCGACTCTGGTGGCTGAGGCTCCAGGAGGATCGCAAGTTCAAGGCCAGCCTTATTGACTTAGTGGGACCCTGACTCAAAAAAAAAAAAAAAAAATAGGGCTGGGGATGTAGCTTAGTGGTAAAGCGCTCCTGAGGTCAATCCCAGTACCAAATAACAACAACAATAAATAAAACACAAACCAACAAAATTAAACATTTGACTTCCCACAGAGTTGCTAGGCCCTTCCTAAACTTTGACCTTTTAGAAGCTCAATTATAAAAAAGATATTCTAGTTTACAATAAAAAGGACAGAGGTGAATGAAATGTAGTAGAAAAGCAAAATTTCTAATGTTTTGTTCCCCCTTGAGGTCTCTGCACATGCTCTTTTCTTTGCATGGAACATTATTCCTCTAGATCTCCAAAATGTTTCCTGAATCTCCTGTTCTTATATGTCTATGGGAACCATCCAGAGTCCAGGCCATTATCATCCTCCACCTGGCCCATTGCAACTTTTCCTAACTGGGCTCTGACTTTCTATTCTAGCCCTTCCTGCACATGTATTTCCACACACAGCAGCCAGATCGATCCCTTAGAAATGTAAACGAAAATGCCCACTCCCCTGGATCAAAACCATCTGATGACTCTCCTGACATTTAACTTGAAATCTGATGTCCTTATCATCATCCCCTAAATACCTGACCTCTCTTGAGTTGCCAGCACTCCTTCCCTAGCTCACTGTCTTCCCCTACTCTATCTTTTTTGTAGCTTGAGAGTTCAGGATGTAAGCTTTTGTGGGGCCTGTGCACATGTGCATCCCTTGGCCAAGGCCTAGAATGTTCTTCCTCCAGAAACCCACTCATCTAGCTCCCTTACTTCAATCATGTCTGTTCAGATGACTCTATCTGAGTGGTTCTTCTTGACATCCTGTGTCAAATAGGGTTTCTTTCATTAATCCTGCTTTACTCTTCTTTCCAAAACTTACAGGCATTTTATTACATTTCTATTTGTTTACATTGTTGGTTCCTCTCACTTAAAGGTAAGTGGTGTGTGGGCAAAGTCTCTGTGTGCCTGGCTGTGTCCCCAGCCCCTATTACAGTGCCTGGCACATAGCAGTCAGTCAGTATCTATTTGTGGAATGAATTCTTGCATGGCTGACTCCTCATTATGTCTCATGCCAAATACCTCCTCCACAGAAGAGTTGGCTCTGACTTCTGGTCATAAGTAGAACCATCTTCACCATTCCCTTTCTTGCCTTGGCCCTGTTCTCTCTGAGGCAAAAGCTTATTTTATTTTCTTAGCAGGTCTCAAGCCTCTGAATTTTTTTTTTCCAGGTTTTTACTTGCTTATTGTTTTTCTGTGCACCTCTCCACCCCAGTACCAGCTGCATGAGAGCAGGGACCTTGTCTGCGGTGTTCATCTCTCTGTCCTAGTGCTTAAACCAGTGCCTGACTCATTATTAGTCCCCAGCACTGTCTGCTGGGACAAAAAGGCAGTAGGTGTGGTAACCATGGGGGCAGCTGCTTTTTCCAACACTCACCTTTTGGACATAGGAGTCGACATTATTAGGAACAGGACCTTTATTTGGATGTTTCTCCCCAGACTGTGCTTCAGCTTGTGACTGTGTCAGTGAAGAACTTCCAGGTTTTGTTTTCTCTTCTGGCTTCTTAGTGGTATCCAGAAAAATGGGCACAGGTTTCTCATCAATCGAGATGTGGTGATCTCCTTTTTTCAACACTCCCTCCTTAGCTTCAGTGGAGACATTAAACATACATTCACAGGACAGATTTCAAATAGCCCTTGGAATTCCCTGAAAATTGGTTTTGGGAACCCCCAAAGATACCCAAATCCATGGATGCTCAAGTCCCTTATGTAAAATGGTGTAATACTTCCATAAGTATTAAATACTTTAAATCATCTCAGATTACTTATAATACCCAATGCAATGTAAATCTATGTAAATAGTTGTCTTACTATATTGTCCAGGGAATAATGACAGAAAAAATGTACATGTCCAGTACAGATGCTATTTTTTTTCCTGTAATTAAGACAGTTTCCATCCCTGGTTGGTTGAATCCACGGATACAGAACCAACAGCCACAGAAGGCCTGACAGTAATCCCATTATTCTTGCATTTATACCCTGCCCAGTACCTCACTGTAAGACTGTTCCCTGCATGCTGGAATAGCAGTTTGGTGGGGAAATAGGGGGAGCTATTCAGAACTCTGAAGTGGACAGCTTACATTTTACAATAAAAATGAATGCTTAATGATAATGGAACATCATCGGCCCATTTAAATCATGTTTCCAGTCCGCCTTTCAATGATATGGAATAATAGTCATTAAATAATTAAGTTTTTTTTTTTTTAAAGCAGGAATCCAAAGTTTCTCCTCAGATTGTTAGAAATGCATATGTTTGCTGACATTCATAGGAAACGGCTGGAGAGAGATACATCAAAATGTTCCCATTGTTTATCTCCACATAGTTTTCTTTTTTTGCTCTTTTCTATAGGGAGCATCTATTACTTTTGTAAACCTCAAAAGTCAGTCAATTGAATCATTATTTACAACATAAAACTGCAATGCTTAAACAACAAGGACAACAACTGCCAGGAACCTGAGGAGGGAAGGGGCAGTACTTATATTTCTGTGGCAATTGAAAAAATATGTCAGTTCAGAAAAGCACTAGAAAGTACCATCCTTGAGGTAGTCAACCCGGATCAGGGACTGGTCACATCTGGGACTCTAACCTCCACTGTGGGGTTGCAGGAGATGCTGGCAACAGGAACTCCGGCTTCTTGCCCCCCTCAAGGACAGCTCCATACTTTTTCCTGCGCGCTCCCCTAGGTCAGACTGAATTGGGTCGCCCTGGAAACCCGCGGCGCTGCGCCCCCCACCCCCGGGACGGCCTTGGCACCTCCGCTGCCCGCAGCTCACCTGCCCTTTCTCTGAACTCCACCCGGAAAAGTGTCCGGGGCGCTCGGGCCGACCGGCCGGACCGTGCACTCCCCGCCGCCCGAGAGCCGGCTCTGGAAGTAGCTTTCCAGTTTCCTGTGCAGCCGGGGCATGGACTGGGACACCCGCACGAGCAGCGGCGACGGCGGGCAGGGGCTGGAGGCCATGGCGCTCGGCGTGCGGCTCGAGTGGGGCTCCGGGACGCTTCTGTGCCGGACGGGGCAAAGGCGCCTCCCGCCCCGCCGACTGGGGCCTCAAAGTTTCAGTTTCGCTTCTTTGGAAGTCCCTCCCTGTTCCCAGCAGAGCCGCCTCCCCTCTGGTCTGTGCAGTCCGCCCCACAGCCAGCGTCGGGTAAGTGGGTCCCGTCCCTGGGGGTCCGCTCTCCTGCAGGCTGAGCGAAGGTGGGCGAGGACGGGGGTCCCCGGGCCAGGCGTCCCCAGGTTAGGATGTAAGCCAGGCAGGGAAAATAAGTTTCTCTTGTGTTTCTGTTCTTTTAAACCATTGTTGTTATTGCTGTTTGCCACAAGATGTAATTCGCATTCCGAGTTCACGTTATACTTAACCCAATTTAAAAAAAAAAAAAGTTTTTAGTTTGTGTACCCGCATTGTTACCTGCGACGTGCTCCGTGCCAGCAGCTCTGTCCTGTAGACAGGCACTTTTCTGCCCTCTTCCCTTGAGTTGGCCAACAGTACGGAATGGTTTTCGCCCTGTGCAGGAGGTGTAAGAGGCCCCTTAGCTGAAGGGCTGCAAAGGGAGGCAGACCTGTGAACAAGGAAGCAAATCTCTGAAGACCTCCAAGTGAAAGTTTTGAGCGGAATTGGACACTCTCTAAAAGTGTTGAGTGGGGGGCTAGGGAGGGGAGAGAAAGGGAGTGCATCTGGGACCAGGAGTGCTGTGGTCTGAAACACAGAGAGGGCCCTGGGACCTGGAAGGGGAGGAGATGGACAGGGACATGCAAAAGGAGGGGCCTGCTCAGATCTGTGCTGTTCAATAGAAATATAAAGGGAGTCACATGTTAATTGTAAAATTCTTCATCATATTATTAAACATTTAAAGAAACAGGTGAAATTGATTTTACTGCTGCTATTTAATATATTCAAACTAATTATTTCAGCATATAATGGGATAATTTATGATCTCTTTGGTCATTCTAAGTCTTTGCCATCCAGTGTTTTTCTTTTATTTACTTCACATTTCATTTCAGACTAACCACATGTCCAGTGTTTGATAACTACATGTGCCTAATGGTCTACCTTGAACAGCACATGTCTAGATGGTGAAAGGTCTTGATGATAGAAATGGAAGAGCTGGAAACAAAGGAAGCCAAAAACTGATGAGTCAGATTGGTATCTTAGAAAGAAGGAGCTGACAACATTGCAAAGAACACATTTCCAACCAGGGATGAATGGAGGTAGAGAGGCCAGAGATGAGATTTTTGCATGTGGAAATGACTAGAAATGGCTGGTCTTCATGGACAGCAATTTGGCACTACTATCAGAATTATAATTGCATATGCCGTATTTTTTTCAGTACCACATCCAAGAATTTGTCCCATTGATATATTAGCCCTTATGTGTTAAGCAACCTAGGTACAAAATTGTTCTTTTTTAAAAAAAAATTTTAGTTTTAGATGGACACAATATCTTTATTTTGTTTTTATGTGGTGCTGAGAATCAAACCCAGTGTCTCATGCATGCTAGGCAAGTGCACTACCACTTGAACCACATTCCCAGCCCTCAAAATTGTTCTTTATAGGCTTCTTTACAGTAGCTTAAGACTGGGAACTCCTTAAATGTCCATGAATGGGGAACAGCATTAAATAACTTATAGTTAAATAACTTACAGTATTTCTATTCAATGGAATACAATAAATAGTGAAAAAAAATGAGGTCCATCTCAATGTGCTACTGTGAACAGATCTCTGGCACATATTAAGTGGAGAAGGTAAAATGTAGAAGAGTGTGTATTAGATGCTACCTTTTGTGTAGAGATGTCCCAAGAAGGATATAAGAGAGGTTGATTACCTTGGAGGGTGTTTCTTGAGGGAGGTAAGAGAGGACCTTCTACAGTTTTTGCACCATGTAAATACATAAATGTAATATGTATTCAGACAATCAAATGTAAAGTTAGATAGTGCATTTGAATCTTTGGAAAGAGTATACTGCCATAACTCAGGCAAGAGGTTCTGAGACCCTAAAGTGCAGCAATATCAGGAAATAAGAAAGTTAGGGACATATTTGAGAGGAACTTAGGTGGTCAGGACCCAGAGAGAGATTGGATATAGGACAAAAGAGGAGATTTAAGGATAATTCTTCGATTTCTGATTTGAGTGGGCAAATGGCATATTATTTGCTGAGCTGTGGAATCTAGGAGATAAAGCATGGATTTTTTGCGGGGGAGTGGGGAGGAGGATATAATGGTCAATTCTTGTAGAAACTGTATTTGAGGGGAATATGGGACATCCAGATAGAGTTGCAGGAGAGTAGTAGCCTAGAAATACAGATATGGGAGTTGTATTTACAGTTGGTGAGTTGAAGCCCTGAAGTAGATGAGATTACTACCTGGGGAATATGTAGAATAAAGAAGTGTCTCTTAGACAGAATCTTGAGGCCAGGTGGGGTGGTGTATACCTGTAACCCCAGCAGCTCCAGAAGTGGAGGCAGGAAGTTTGCAAGTTCAAAGCCAGCCTCAGCAACAGGGAGGCACTAACAACTCAGTGAGACCCTGTCTCTAAATAAAATACAAAAAAAGACTGGGGATGTGGCTCAGTGGTTAAGTGATTTGGATTCGATTAAAGAGTGAGGGGAGGATGCTGGAAGTGAATTCAGGGAAAGGTCTATAAAGGCATAGGGACAAAAAAAATACAAAGAGTCAAGAGGGCATAGGAAAAGCTAATAAAGCAGAGTTTCAGGAATCAAAGAATGAAATGCTATAGAAGGGGTCACGCAAAGACTAGGATAGAAGATAGTGCGCCATGGGTTAACCACATGGAGAACACTGACAGTTTCAGAGGAGTACTGGGGTTGAGATGGGGAGTCAGACTATGGTGAACTGAGTGGGCGGGATGACAGGACAATCAACTACTCTTTGCAGAAGTTTGACTGCCAATGAGGGACAGAAATACCATAGGAAAGGACAGAAGGAATATAGTGACAACAATAGCAAAACACTGTGCATCTCACCAATGAAATGAAAAACTTCAAGATCAGAAGTCATGTTCAGTTCTCCTACGGAATAGTCTTACCAAATTCCCTCAACTTCAGTGATGGAAAGTTGAGAAGGTGTTTGTGGTTATTTAAATGGAAGAAATTGTTTTAGGCAACATTTTCTTTGCTTCTAATTTCTCTGGGGTTAAATGGATGCCAGCTCCACAGCCAAGTCCGTGCCTAGCCCTTTAAGGGCGGGTCTGAAGATAGAGACAAGCACAACAACATCTAAAGAAAAACCCAGCAGCCCAGCAGGTGCAGAAGTCTTCCTTCTTTTGTAAATACAGCAGTGCCCTCTAGAGGCACAGATGCTTTTCGTTCTTGCATTTTAGGATTGTTACTCCTTTTCCTCCAGGTGTAAGAATAATAGTGCTCTGATGCTGTGGATGATTGTACAAAAATTTTCTATTGCAAACACAGAGAGATCACTTTAGGGACCTAAAGACAGCAGAAAGTGTTGACCATTGTATCTTTTCATCATCATTCAAAAAATTCACAGCCTTTAATTGCTGCCTACTTGATGGCAAACATTTCAAAATAATCTTCCCCAGAGGGTTATTTTTTAAAATATTATTATCCAGATATCCCCTATCGAATTAGGTCAAGGATATTTATCATAAACTCTGCAAGGCACACCCCATGCAGGCACAAGTATCCTCTTTTTTCAAACACTCCTCAGGGGTCTTCACTTGCTCATAAGGCTGTTGTTCCTGGCTGTTCTGAATGCTGTGCTCAGTCTCACCATTTTGTTATCATCTTCCTCTTCTACATATGTGAAAACCTGATCCATCCTTCAAGGCCTGGCTCTAGTCTCACCTTCTCCATGAATTTTTTCCTGTTCAAGCCCCTGTAACTTTTTCCCTTTTCTGAACTGCCATTATGGTTTTTATTGGAACCTGACCTGAAGAGGACAGAAGGTAAACAATAACAACAGCAAACCAATATGTGCATCTCACCAATGAAATAAAAACTTCTCAAGATCAGAACTCATGCTCAGTGCTCCTATGGACTATTTGTACCAAATTCCCTCAGCATCTGGTCAATGCTTACTGTGTTGTTTCCATTTATTCCTAGAAGTAGGCCGCCATATCTGGGAACTGCAGTCTACACTTTGAAACCCAAGAGGGATTAAAGACCCACCAGAGACCTGGATAATGGCCTTCTCCATGGTAAAATCTATATGTATAAATATATAAATGTCTATGCATTATGAACCTTGATCAGTACATGAAGAGTTTTTCCTACAATAAATAGCAAGAAGTCTGGGCTCTTCAGTAACACCTAGCATCTCATTTGGTTTTAATAGCCTAATAAATGTGTTATTGAATCATTGGGAAATTGGAATCGAAAATATGCTAATTATCAACAATGTCAACTTGAAGATGGATGATTTTTTTAAAAAAAATGTCACTTGCATATCATTTGGATTCTCTTCATTCATTTAGCAGATCATTTTTTTAGGATGGAGTAAGGAGATGATAAGGGAGGAATAAAAGCAAGGGAATAGAGAAAGAAACATTTGCTAAATTCATTTGCTAAATTTCAAAATTCTACATGAAGGCTATGACATGAAATAGGCAATTGAAAGTGGGTCCTTACTGGTGGGTGGAAGATGCAGCTGATGAGGCTCATGTCCTCATGTTTTCTGCTCTATCTAGGGAAACTCCAAGACACATTGGAATTGGAGCCTGTCTGAGAGTTTTGGATCTTTTTAGAGGTCTATGACTCTTAGGCCTTTTCAAGAATGAATCTATAACCCTTCATGTCATTTTAAATTCAATCCCTAGGCAAGTGGGATTGGGTCAATGTTTGATGGAACATTTAGTATTTTCAGTGTTTTAGGCACAAAGATAGAAAATAACCACAGTGACAAATACATGTGTCCCTCTCTGCAAACCCAGTGCTTTGAGCCAAGTTGCTGTTGCTTTGTATGTGGTAGATTGTATCTGGGATCAGTATCCTGTAGCTGTTCAGCTTAAATTTTGTTTTAAAGTCATTCTCATCTTTCACAGGATGTTGGAGCAGCAACTTCCAATGAAAAATCAGGTAGGATCACCTCACTCCCACTCTTATTTCAGAAAGGCTTTGCTCAAATCTTTTCTCAGTGGAGAAAAGGGAATACTGACGGAGACTGTCTCCCCCACAAGTGCTCAGGTGCGTGACTGCAGGCCTGTGTGGAGACCCTAGCTCATGCTTCAGAAGGAGGACTATTTCAGAGGCAGTGTGGTACTACCAACTTGTTCCCTTAGGGCCCCCAATGATCCTTTCCTTTGTTCACAGATGTAAGACTTTTCTGACCACAGCCCTGCAGCTGACATTGGACAGAAGGGGTGACCAACTGATTGTCCCCTTGGCTGAAAGAGCCAAATGGTACCTGCCTAATTCTAGGAGTGGCCTATTTGAGATTTCAGATTTCTAATTAAAGCTCAGGCCAGTTAGGTCAAACTACTCACTTGCTGCTTCTTTTGGGTAACTGAGGCCACCAGAGGTCTTTCTAGGTGGCTCCAATTAGAAATGCCTGTTGAAGTTATGTATATATGATTACCACATTTTATAAATTTAGGATGCACTTTTTTCACATTTAACATCTCTGAAACAAAGCTACTACACTTTAAGTGGCATTATTTTCCCTTCTTCAGAGGCATGCAATAACAATGTTTTGGGCTCCATGAAATACGCTATCACAGGTTAGGTTCTCCAGGATCTAGAGTTGGAGATGGAGTTAGTACAAAAGGTTCATTATGGAAGAAACAGAAGACGCTAGGTTGGGTGAGGTGGAGCCATCGAGTTATAATGAAAACCTTACAGTCTCTGGCAGCCTGAGATCCCCTGTTAGAGAGTAGAGTTGTCTCTTGCTGAGCATCAATGGCCTTGTTCAGGCTTTGATGGAGAACACTCTGAGAATAGCATGACCTTGGCTAGCGAGCTGAGATGAACCCATGAGGGGGGTATTTAATAGCTACAGGTTGTGAGCTTACCAGATTTCCTACTTTATAATCAAACTGAAGGAGAATCTGAACAGAACATCTTTTTTTTTTTTTTTTTTGACAGAACTGGGGATTAATCCCAGGGCCTTAGGTATGCAAGGCAGGCACTGAACCAACAGAACTATATCTCCAGCCCCCACACATCTTTTTTTCAGCCATAATAAATACTTTTTAGTCAATCAGTTTTAATTCCACATTAATTTTAACTGTGCCATGCAACTAAAGTACTATGAAGAAATACTTGCTGTAGCAGACATTGTCAGTTCTCTCCCTGCACCTCCTAGCCAAGGGACAGCTTTGGCCAATGACCCTTAGAAGCTGGAGAAATATGTCAGCTCCTATAATTTCCCCTCTAGGGGTACAACTCTGAGGCATATAATCTATATTGCCCACCAGTGAAGTTAAGCTTCATTTACTAAATAAGACACTCTATTCGCTTTTCTCCTTTGTCTTAGTTTCCCACCCCCCCTTCCTTAAGCAGAACTCCTGGTGTTTACATTCAAATTCTCATCTCAGAGTCTGCTTCCAAAAGGACTCAAACTAAGACACTGACGAAAGCAAAAAAATTAGAAATGTAACTCCCTGTACTTCTGACTCATATCCTTTCTAATATTCTTACATGCATTTAAAATATTTATGAGTTCTCCTATACACACTATCTTCTCATCACTATACACAGTAGTTACTAATTATGGGGTATT
The DNA here is from genome assembly GCF_001458135.2 of Marmota marmota marmota. Lineage (NCBI taxonomy): Eukaryota > Metazoa > Chordata > Mammalia > Rodentia > Sciuridae > Marmota > Marmota marmota. The sequence continues at coordinate 5,838,773 of NW_026000240.1, forward strand.
TAGTATATGCAGGCACAAGACTAAGCACCTTATGAGTGTGTCCTACTATTGAAAACTCTTGGATATTGTAATTAAATGTCTGAGTGAGAAGGAGAATCAGTAAGGGAGTTAGAGGAAGTTCATCTCTTTTGTAAATAAGAAACTCAGCCTCCTGGTGTGAAATGGAATTACATACTTTTCGAAGGGAACCTTGATCATTTCTTCATTGTTAATCTTTTCTCCTTTTCCAGAGACTGACTCTCTTGGAAGACACTATAGTTGGCAAATTCCTGTTAATCTCAATGACTTTGAAATTTTAAAAAATAACGAGAGTAGACTGTTTGAAGTCCTCCAAAATAAGTTTGGGTGTATCTCTACCCTAATGTCTCCAGCTCTGGAAGGTAATAGCAATTCTTTGGGCCAGCAAGTCTTCAGAAAGACCCTGGCCCCAGGGCTAGAGTTATCTGTCTGGAAGGGTGACCTCAGCAGACGTGCTGTTGATGTTGTGGTGAATGCAGCCAATGAAGATCTTTTACATGGGGGAGGCCTGGCCTTGGCCCTGGTGAAAGCTGGTGGCCCTGAAATTGAAGAGGAGAGCAAAAGATTCATTGCCAGTTATGGCAGAGTACTACCTGGTGAGATAGCTGTCACTGGAGCAGGAAAACTTCCTTGCAAAAACATTATCCATGCTGTTGGGCCTCGATGGAAGGCAATGGAGAAAGAGAGATGCATTGATACACTGAAAAGAGCTATTGCAAATGTTCTGGAGTTTGTTTGTAAAGAAAAGCGCATTAAGACAGTAGCAATTCCAGCCCTGAGCTCTGGAATTTTCAAGTTTCCTCTGGATTTGTGTACAATGACCATTTTAAACACTATCAAGTTTTATTTCCAAAGCAAACAAGTGGTTGGTAATTTGAAAGAAATTCATCTGGTGAGCAATGAGGACCCTACTGTTGCTGCCTTTAAATCTGCTTCAGAAACTGTCCTGGGAAGCAATGAGCTGGACTCTTGGGAGCATCAAGAAACCACCCCACCTTTTAATATGACTATTCAAACTCCTCAGGGCCTGACTCTCCAGATTGTCCTGGGCTACATTGAACTACAGATGGTAAGTTTTTGATTCTATTTTCTTGCACTTCCAGTAGGGGATCCTTGAATTATTTGATACCTATTAAGAGGTTTTAGAATATGTACCATGCATTGCTGTTTAGAAAGCATCTTCTTGGGGTTAAGAGTGTGGTCTTCAGAGCCAAGCCACCTGGATTTAAATACCTGCCTTGCCATTTACTAACGGGGTGACTTGAAACAAATTAGTTTATCTTTTAGCTTCCTTATCTATAAAATGAGGATAACTGTAGTACTTATATCATAGAGCTAGAATCAGTACTCACACAATGCTTTTCCTCGTGCTTGGCACATGGTTAGAGTAGTAATTATAATTATTATTGCTGTTGCTGTTATTGTTAGGCACTATGAAGAATTAGAACAACTTATGATCCTAAGGAACTTAAAATTTATTATGCTCTTTTTATCTAAAAAGTTACTTATTTGGAAAAATCTCATTGTTGAGACAAACCATCTAAACATTTCTGAGGCAACCTGTCAGTAGTGATGCAAAATAACAGTGGACCGAGAAAGATTGTTTTTGGAGTTGTGAGTTTTGAAGCTGACCTCAAGTTGTGATGGGTATGAATTGGCAGAGGGAAAGCTTTGATAGGAGACCTTCTTGAAACTTGATCAAAGACACACTGAGGAATTAATTGACAGAGGAAATAATGAAGTTGGCCAGAGTGAGTAGACACAGGTGGAGTTCAAAGTCATATTCCATATGTATAGCTCTGTGACAGAGACTGTGGAAAATACAAGGTGTAACTTAGCATTTAGCTGGAGTTTATTGGGCACAAAGGCCAGGGCCCGCTGAGGGAGTTGAGGAAGTCAGGAAAAGAGCAAATCTAAGTGATTCTGGGCTAATGCAGCTCCACTTCTAGGCAGAGAGCACCTAAGGAAGAGCATCATGACTTTCTCCTCTCTTGCAGTCCCAGAGCCTGATCTGTGCATGGATCTAGGTGTTCAGTAAATTAATGATGGATAAGTGGAAGAGGCAGCAGGAGCAGGGACTTCAACAGAAGAAGAGAAGAAATACAGGCTGCATTCTTTTTTGTGGACTGGGGATTGGATGCAGGGGTGCTTAACCACTGAGCTACATCCCCAGCCCTTTTTTTGTATTTTATTCAGAGACAGGGTCTCACTGAGTTCCTTAGGGCCTCGCTAAGTTGATGAGGCTGGCTTTGAACTCGTGAACCTGCTGCCTCAGTCTCCCAAGCCATTGGGATTATAGGCATGTGCTACCACACCCAGCCAAGGCTGTATTCTTTAATTTCAGTGATGTCTCTTAGGGTCACAATCAAATCGACTTAACCACTAGTAAAACAAATACCACCTATTATCTACAAGAAAATTAGAATAAAGACCGAGGGGACTATATGATTTGAAAAGGTATTAAAACACCAATTCAAAATTAAAAGGAAAGCATCCTAGTTGAATAACTTATCCCATTAACTGAAATTTTAGTGCACTTATTTATTGCCAGTGGCATTAGAAACCTTAAAAAAATTAAAAGGATGCCAGTGCCTCCAAATGGCAAATTTTGATTGCACTCTCAAAAGTAAAACACTTGTTAACATTTATGAGAAGTATCTAAGTTACCCCCAAAGAGAACCAAAGATGTCAGATGATTAGAGGCTTTGGTAGAGGAGAGAACACAACCCTTTAGCACAGATCTGAGAGCTAAGAGATGAAATTATTTAAATACCACATATATGTATAGTCTTTTTCCAAAAAGATAGATCAAAGACTGGTAAAAATGATTGGCTATAGGATGAGGGAGTGTGTGGTTCTGGAGATCTCACCCAGAAGGAATCCTGCTTTTCATTGCAGATCTTTTTGCTTCACTTGCACGTTCTTTAACCATGTATTACTTATCTTAAAACAAAAACATTAGGTAGAATTTTCCTAAGAAAATTAATTTCTTCTCTGTTTAAAACAAACAACAACAACAAAAAATCTTATACAGAAATAGCAAAAAGTGATAGTGGTACAGCAGAGAAGGAAACCATTTATTGATACATCTTAAAAAAAAACACAAGGTGGGGCTGGGATTGTGGCTCAGCGGTAGAGTGCTCGCTTAGCATGGGCGGGACCCGGATTCGACCCTCAGCACCACATAAAAATAAAGGCATTGTGTTGTGCCCATCTACACCTAAAAAAATAGATATTAAAAAAAAACACAAGGAATGCTCAGAATCTAGAAACATAAAAGGTGTAATGCAGTAAGAAGCTAATAGATATTTACAATAAGAATCATTTCATCTATTTCTGTACTTAATTTTTGAATAGGACAGAGAGTTTCATGGCAATTAAATGATTGCTCCTTGGAAATAAGAGTTTCTAACCATTATTAAATGAATTTTTGTAGATTTGGGGTCCTCAAAAAACATTTTGAAGGGCCTAGAGTTGTAACTCAATAGCAAAGCGTTTGCCTTGCATGTGTGAAGCACTGGGTTCAATTCTCCACCCTGCATATAAGTAAATAAAGGTCCATTGACAATTTTAAAATATTTTTTAAAAAATCATTTTTAAAAGCTTTTCTGGGAAATGAAGATTTAAATTAGGGATTTAACAATGAATCCTATGCTTTCTTCCCTTTTCAGACAGATGTAATTGTTAATTCTGTAACCCCACCAAATCTCAGAGTGGGACCTGTGTCAACATCAATTCTGCAACGGGCAGGAAATGAAATGGAATTGGAATTCTATAAAAAAGTAACTAAAAAGTTTTCAGATTCCCAGTTGGTACTGGTCACAGAAGGATTTAAACTGCCCTGTAAATACGTATTCCATGTTCTGTGGAATCCAGCACAACCTGCATCTTTGGTAAGTTCAGAATAGATTTACCTTTATGCAGCTCCATGGTCTAACCAGCCTGTTAAATTTCCATTGTTTCATTACATTCATGAAATCTTGTCAAGTGTTTATGGTCCACATTTGAAGCCTGAAATGTTACCTAACCCTTGGCTAAATTTTAAGTAAGCATATTGCAAATGGACACTGAAACACAGAGCTTCCTCATCCTGTTCACCCATTCACCTTACCGTACTCAGTGACCCTGTAGACTTTTCCTAAGTAGGCACGGTATTCACTTCTCCATATTTTCCTCTATGGATTAAATTCCAGGAGGAGCCGGGATTTCCCTTCTAGCACCACTCCAGTCAAATTTGTTACCTGTGGTCTCTTCCTACCTGTGCTTGTGGTGGACATTGGCTCTCTAGCTACTTTGTCTCCTAAGGCCCATAACATACAAGCTTTAAAAAATAGGGAAACCCACTCAGATATGGAAAGAGAGAAGTTTAATCCCTTCTACCTTTGTTTATCCTTTTATGGCTAGACAGCTCTCTCGTCCCAAATTGGTCCTCAGTCTTTCAGGTCCTCCTTTCCACAAACAAACCTCTGTAACAGTAATTCAATATAATGTTGAAAAGTTGATAGACGTTTAAGTCTGCCAAAAGTATTAGTACTTCTCCAGGAGAAATCATATAATAGATCCCAGCGATATTGAATAAATGTTGCTTTTTTTCTTTTAATCTCTATCTCCTTTATTAAACTTCTAAGAGCTCTTTATGCAGACTTGGAAGTGGCAGGTGAGCAGAGCAAACTGATAGTTGAGTCTCTGACCTGGGAAGATGGGCAAAGCTACATAAACCAGCAGAAATCAGTGCCCAAATGTCTTGAATAGCCCACAGTGGCCCAATTATTCAGTTTCTTAGTCCTTTCATTTCTCATTAGCTAACCTTATAGCTGTAGTGGAATCTCTATGGATGGGGCCTATCCTGCCCTCAGAGGAGGCAAGGACATGATCCTTGGTAGAGGTTGGCATTGTAAAATATGAACAGAACCAAGGAATAAGTGAAGTCTTACTTTTGACTCAGAGAGTGATTTTAAATTTATGTTTCTCTTACAGATATTGAAAAATGCAATGAAGCAATGTTTGGAAGAATGCCTCAAGCCAAATATAACTTCCATTTCCTTTCCTGCCCTTGGGTCTGGAAACATTGGTATTGGGAAGGATATAGTAGCAGAACTTATGTTTAATGAAGTTTTAGTATTTGCTAAAGAGCATTTGAAAAAACAACTAACTGTAAGGTTTGTGATCTTTCCAGAAGATCTGGAGACATATAAGGTGAGTTAATATCTTAGAAATGTCCTACAAGTTTATCAGGCATAGTGAGGCACATCTATAATGCTAGGTACTGAGAGTCTGAGGCAGGTGGATCACAAATTCAGGCCATCCAGCATAACTTAGTGAGACCCTGTCTCAAAAAATAAAAATGGCTGGGAATGTACCAACCCTGGTAGAATGATCCTGGGTTCAATCCCTAGTACTGAAAAATTTTTAATAATGTGAAGGAAGAATAAAAAGGAATAAGAAACAGCTGCTTAAAATAGATTTTCTAGATATGGATGTTGGATTCTGCCTGTAACCAACATTCAAGTGAGGCTTCCCAGGAATGTGTCTGAGTTTTGGACAGAAGGAGCCTTGCTCAGTGCCTGGCAGAGAGTGGTTGTGGACCTTAGTTTTCTGTTTCTCTCTCCATTTCCTGGCCTGTTCCCCTTGTGTAGTGGCATACTTGTTCCAGCTTGCTCTTTCTTGGAACAACTGTAAAGGTTCTTATTCCTTCTGCTGCCCAATCATAAAAGGAGATTTGTAGCATTTGCTAATTTCCATGGCTTAAGCCATCAGTGTGATACCACTGCAGGCCAGGTTGGAATTGATGTTCCCAGTGGATGCTTATGAGCCAGTGTAACCCACTCCTGTTCACTACTGTGCCTCCTCCACAGCTCCCTGGCAGAATTGTGGCAAATGACCCAGTGAAGTAGCTCACCTTTTTGACAAAATGAATCGTCCTGTGCTTTGAATAAAGACTGATAGTTTCCCCCATGCAGAGGACTATTACTGGACCTACACAGGTACCCTGAGAACTTTCCACGGTTCTGCATGAAGCACTATACCCTTGCAAGGGGAATTAAGCGCATTTAGAAAAGAAGATTCGTTCTCTTCAACATACAAATATAATTGTACTTGGTAGTTCAAGGAAAGTGAAAAGATCAAACACAGACTGAGGGCTCTCCTTGAGGCTAAGCATAACAATTGCCATCATACATTGGTCTGCCAGACACAGTGCTAAGCAGAAGCTGTCTCATTACATTCACCCCATGATAGTGTGATGAAGCCACTATTGGTATTTCCATTTCACAGATGGGAAAACAACTCTGGGGTTAATATGCTCACAGCTAGTAAAGGGGCTAAACCAAGATTCCAACTTGGGTCTGTTTGTTTGCCCCCAAAGCCTGTGTTCTGAACCACAAACCAAATACTTGAGAAATATATAATATGTCTTTCAGTTTTATAACTCAATGGAGAGGATTCTCTTATCCAGTAGTTTACATTATATAGTGACCATTCACCATTTTTCCAGGCTTTTTCAACATTAACACCTACATAATATCCACATAGAATTATGAGGTGTGTGCATGCATTTATTTCCACCTGTGGCCTTCTGATAAGCTCCTCTTTTCTTCCTAAATAAGTTTTACAGTGAGAGATGTGTGTACAGAAAGATCAATGGCAACTTACAAAGGTCCTCATGAGGATGTTACTTGATAGGGTCCCTGTATTCCAGAAAGTGGATTTGTCAGACACTTAGGCCTGACTTAACTCAGGAAAGATCAATCTACACCTAACTCACAATAAAGTGATACCCATTTTTACATACTCATATTTTTCAATTCAGAACTGAAGTGAAGAAGTAGTTCCCAGCTGACTAGAGTACTTGTATTCACCAGTGTTTCATGATGGTAAGAGTCTTGGGTGGAGCTGAGTATCTATAAAAGGCAATGGATGGTTATTTAACAAATATTTATTGAATATTTACCTTGTGCCAGGCCTTGTGTTTCAGAATAAGGAACTCTTTCTTGAACACATTACTGACATCTCCCAGATAAGGTGTTGGTCACTAGTGGATAGAACTGGAAAAATGCTGCCAAATTCTTGCCATTTGGCTCCACTTTTCCAAGATCCTTGCAGACCATCTGCTTGTCATTCACACATTATTTCTTCAATGTCATCACTAATGATTAAGTTATAGTTTTTCCTTCACATTCAATTCAAAAGTCTTGCCTAATTATTCTTTTTTTAAATTTATTCTTTTTAGATATACATGACAGTGGGATCTATTTTGACATATTATACACACATAGAATAAGTATAACTTGTTCCAACTAGGATCCCATTATTGTGGTTGTACATGATGTGGAGTTACATTGGTCATATATTCACATACAAAGATAGGAAAGATATGTCTGATTCATTCTACCGTTTTTCTTATTTCCATCCCCTCTCCCTTCCCTTCATTCCCCTTTGTTTAGTCCAATGAACTTCTATTCATTCCTCTCCACCTCCTTATTGTGTGTTGGTATCCACATATTAGAGAGAACATTCTACCTTTGGTTTTTTGAGACTGTCTTATTTCACTTAGCATGATATTCTCCAGTTTCATCCATTTACTGGCAAATGCCATAATTTTATTCTTCTCTTTATGAGAATGAGTAATATTCCGTTGTGCATATATAAACCACATTCACCTGTGTATATATGTAACACATAGCTGCTATAGCTTGAATCTGGAATTTCCCTCAGAGGTCAACTTTTTTTTTTTTTAAGAGAGAGAGAATTTTTTAATATTTATTTTTTAGTTTTCAGTGGACACAACATCTTTATTTTTATGTGGTGCTGAGGATCGAACCCAGCGCCCCGTGTGCGGGACGCTGGGTTCTACCCTCAGCACCACATAAAAATAAAATAAAGATGCTGTGTCCACCGAAAACTTAAAAAAAAAAAAAAAGATAATCCACAGCGTGGGCAGTTCATTTATAAATAAGTGTTTATAATTTTTTTCTCATAACAAAGCTGCCCTCCATAAACTGGCTAAGCTAGTAAGACTTTATGCCCCAAATGTCTAAATGGGTTACTTATTACTAATTAGAGAAAACGCCTCTGAGTAATACCAGATAAATGGGTTAACCCAACACTATCATGATGGAAACTTTAACACACACACACACACACAGGCACACACACACACACACACACACACACACACGCGGTTGGGGGGGGGAGGGAGAGGTCCCAACTCTACAGATTCAGATTCAGAAACTTTGAGTGTGGACCAAGCAGATATTTTTTAATGCTCCCTAATAAGTTTTACAGCTGATTTAGGTTTGGGATCCCTGGATTAAACCAATTCTGGTTGTTAGTGGCAGGCGAGGGTTAGCTTTGTCTCATAACTTTATTCCTTCAGTGGAATTTGAGTGAACTGAACAGGAATGTTCAATGACCCAACAGTTCTAAAAGTGAAGAAGGAGGAATTTCAAGGGTTTTGGCCTGGGACTGTGCTTTTTATCAGCCTATCCATCTGTCCATAAAATTATGATGATAATAATTGACTATTGTGAGAATAATCGGAGGTTATGTATGTAAAGATCGTCTGTAAATTACAAAACATTAAACAAATGTCAGGGGACAAAAGATGAATGGGAAGATGGACATACTTCCCTGGTGGCCCAGAGGAGGAGGAGATTTTTTCTGACTGGGAGGGATCAAAAATGGCTTCATGGCCAGGAGTGGTAACTTGGGAGACTGAGGCCAGAGGATCTCAAGTTCAAAGCCAGCCTCAGCATTTTAGGGAATCCCTAAGCAACTCAATGAGACCCTGTCTCTAAATAAAATACAAAAAAGGACTGGGGATATGGCTCAGTGGTTAAGTACCACTGGGTTCAATCCCCAGTACACAAAAAGAAAAAGAAGAATGGCTTCATGGATAAGAATGGTTCTATATTGAGCTTTGAGGATGGCAAGATTTTCAATAGCCAGTGTATGTGTGTGGTGGTGGTGAGGGTGACAGCACCCAGGAAAACCCACAGGAGCAAACCACAAGGAATACAGGGTAGCTAGGTAAGAGGGAGTGTTTTAGATGAGGCTCATGTGGAAAAGGATCATAATGACATAGACAAAAGTCTATGTCATTAATCTGATTCAGGGCAAGGGTCACCATTTGTTTCAGTAATTATTGAGGGTATCTGTAAAGGAATTAGATAGCACAGGACAATAATTGACAGTCATAATGATTGATCTTCATCTCAGTTACCAAGGAAAGGTTAAACTAGTTAGAAAGGCAGAGAAGCATGTTTTAATTAGGATTATTTAGATAATAAATAGTTAAATGTGTTTTGGTGCTAGAGGAGTATCCTTTAGTGGTCTGAACAATTCTTCTTTCCTAATAATGGCAGATGAATGAAGTCCCATCTTGGATGTTTTAAATTTTCTCTTAAAATGTAATATATACTCCTAAACAAGAGTTTAAAACAACAAAAAGCATGCCTCCAATTAAAATATTTTCTTACTATTGTCTAAAATTTTAGCTTATAAATGGAAAAAAATTCAAAAAAGTAAAACATGGGCTTTTATTTTTATCAGAGACAGGCCTTCCTTTCCCTCTTACTTCTAGTTCTATCCTAGCTCTTTTTCATAGTTTCTGAGGCGAACCAAGTACAATATCAGGATAAAGATGCTGCTTATCTTATTGTTCCAGGGTCACTAATAATAGGCGTAATTGTGTGAGCACTGGAGTCAAATGTCCATACCTGTTGACTTCATGGCCACCACTAACTGGTTCCATAACCGTGGCCACGTTACTTAATGACACTCTGAGTCTTACAAAGTTCTCCTTATTTGTACAATGGGAGTTTGGTCTTGAAGATTGAATAAAATAATACATGTAAAGCCCTTGGAACAATGCTACAATATAGTAAGTGTTCAACTTACTTTTGTCCCTCAAAAATTGTTCTAAAATTTATTCCTGTAAAGCTCTGAGTTACATTGCTCTACAGATCCTTGCTGACAACTTGAATGTCAGAGTCAAGAATTAAAAAAAAATAAATAAAATTTTTTTGTAGTTGTAGATGGACAGCATGCCTTTATTTTGTTTATTTTTATATGGTGCTGAGGCTCGAACCCAGTGCCTCACACATGCTAGGCAAGAGCTCTACCCACTGACTATAGCCCAAGCCCCAGAGTCAAAATTTTTTCCAGTTTGGTAGATGATTTTTCAATTCCCTCATTGCCAGTAAGGAAAAGCATCTTTTTTTCACATAGATACAGGTCATTCATGTTTCCTTTCCTGTGAAACATTTTGCCCAAGTAACTATTGGGTTGCTTCTTTTTCTTAATAATTTTAGGGAATTCTTCATATATTGTAGATAGTGCATGATCTATTAATTTCCTCTCTTTTTTTAAAAAAAAGAATTTGTAGTTGTAGATGGACAGAATGCCTTTATTTTATTAAGTTTATTTTTATGTGGTGTTAAGGATCGAATCCAGTGCCTTACATGTGCTAGGCAAGTGCCCTGCCATTAAACTATGGCCCAGCCCTTAATTTCCTCTCAATTAGTCCATTCCCTCCCCCCCCAACACTTTTTTTTTTTTTTGTAATTTGAGTTTCAGAGTTGCTTGAATATCTCTATCGTTTATGAAGACTACAGATAGGTGATTAGAATAAGGTTCCCTTTCTTTTTCTGCTAAAATATATCATCTCCAGCAGCAGTAGCTAAGCTTTAAATTCTTGCTGTGGAGATGAAGAAGCGTGATGCCCAACTCTATCCTTTAAGCAGAAGAAGGGCCAAGATGTCCTATTACACAAAGATAAGATATAATAAGGATTTCTGGGTAGTAGAATTATAGGCATCTCTTCTTTTCAATATACTCTGATAATTTTCTAGTTTTCCAGTTATAGGCATATGTTATTTTTATTATCAGAGATGTGGGTTTGTTTTTTAAAATAAGTTTTATGCTAGGCTCACACTGTAATCCCAGTGACTTGGGAGGTTGAGGAAGGTGGATTGTAAATTCAAAGCCAGCCAGAAACTTAGTGAGTCTTAGTGAGACCTGTCTCCAAATAAAAAGGACTGGGGATGTGACTCAGTGGTTAAGCACCCCTGGGTTCAATTCTAGGTACCAAAATCAAAACCAAAAACAATAAATTTCACTCCTTGAATTGTATGGCTTTCAGAGATCTTTGATTTTAAAATTGGCAGAAGCAAGAGGTTAAGGAAAATTTCATTCATCAGGAAACAATACTTAGTTGATATCCAGATTGAGATCACAAGGTGAATTCATCTGTGAATTGACAAATGCCATATAGTAGAGGCCAGATATGATAAAACTAGCTCCTCCAGAGCTAAACTCTGTGCTCCCAAGGAGGCTCTAAATAATGCATATAGATTGTCTTTATATCCAGTGCAGCTTTCAAAGATAGGTTCTTAATAGGAGCTACTAGTGCTGATAATGGTGAAGATATCCTTGGGGTAAACACTAGCCATGGTGTTTTGTTCTGTACTATTTTAAAAACCACCAAGCTTCCATGATTGCTTATGATAGTTCTTTCAGTCCCCCAGGGGACCAGCGAGGAGCAAAGAGAAAATGGGCTTGAAGTGGGGTCTCCTGCCATCGATCTGATGGGATGGAATAAGGAAGAGATGTGTGAGGCCAAAGCATGGATCCAAAGGATACTGACATCCCAGAAGATCCACACCATTGAGAACAAGCATATTCTCCACCTTGGGAAAAAGGAACATGACATTTTATCTAAACTTCAGAAAACCTCAAGTGTCTCCATTACAGAGGTTATCAGTCCCGGAAAGGCAAATTTAGAGATCAGAGGAGCCAGGGATGACCTCATTGAGGTGGTTATGAACATTGAACATATGCTCTGTGAAGTTCAGGAGGAAGTGACAAGGGAAAAGGAGCAAAACCTTTGGATCTTATCAGGTGAGTAACTTCCTGTTTAGTTAAGAGTCGGCTCTACCAACTGTTTCTTCTTTTGGGTATGAATGGGTTTGTATAAATGTGGATAAGAAATAGAATGGAAAAGGAGAGAGCAAACTATTCTGGTTCTGTGTTAGGTCGTAAACTTTTTCGTCATAAACTTTTTCTTTTTCTTTTTCTTTTTTTTTAAATGGCAATGGGTATTGAAACCAGGGCCTGGCATGTGCCAGGCAAGTGCTCTAGCACTGAGCTACACCTCCAGATCCTAGGTCATGATTTTTTTGTGTGGTGCTGGGGATTGAACCCAGGGCCTTGTGCATGCTAGGCAAACACTCTAACAACTGAGCTGTATCCCCAGTGCTTGTAAACTTTTATGAGGCAGTTTTGGGCTCTCTTTCTACCATCAGGGTTATTTGTTAAGGAATGAAAACATACACACATAACACACATGCACACACTAACACACCCATTGGGTTTACATATAATCACATGGATTGCCTGAGAGGTGAATGAATTGAAAGCCTAGGGTAAAACCTAAGCCAAGCGCAGGGTAAAAACTGCACATCCCTATTTCTGCAAATGGAGCATTTAAACGCACACACATTCCACTTGATTGTTTCTTTTATTGAGCCTAATTGTATTTATTCATTGCTGTCAGGATTAGGAACCATAAAATCGCTTACTTGGAACCCTGTGACCAATGAAAGTATTAACTGGTGCTATGAGATACACTTAAATATCTCCATTCAGTGGGGCTAAACTCATTAGGATAATTGTGGGAATTTGGTCTGGAGAGATTTTTTTTACCGAACCCTGGAACTACTTAGGAAATTATGCCTTTTAAAATGCTACCTGAAGAAACAGCAGATTATTTCATTCATTTATTCAATGACTGCATATTGCTTCCATGGTGTGTGTATGTGCCATGTATTGTGCTAGGTGCTCGTGATAAACAAGGTGAATATTTTTCCTGCTCAAAGTCTACTTGATATGGGAACAGGTAAGTAATGATAGAGGAGGGTGAAAGTGCTCTGTGAGCAGTGAGGAGAGGCACCTTACCTCCAGACTTGAGGTGTCAGAGGAAAGCTTCTCAAAGGAGGTGTCATAGATGGAGAACTAAATAATATGTAGCAGTTAGCTAGGCAAAGAAAGTAAGTTTCAAGAATTCAGACTCCAGTAGAGCCTAGATTATATAAGGCCTTATAAATCACATGAGAAAATTCAGATTTTTTTTTTTTCCTGGAGCCGCTAGAGATTGAACCCAGAGGCCCTTTTCCACTGAGCTATATCCCCAGCCCTTTTTATTTATTTTTTATTTTGGGACACTGTATTGTGAAGTCGCCCAGGCTGGCCTTGAATTTGCAATCCTCCTGCCTCAATCTCCTAAGTAGCTGGAATTACAGGTATAGATGTTTTCTGTAAGCAAACCGGGGTACTTTTGTAAGGGTCCGGCGAACGTCGGAGGAAGAGACCACCAAGAGACCGGCTCATGCAACAGCAAAAGGGGTTTATTGAGGATCCAATCCAGCGCACTGGGGCTCCGTGCCTACTCAACAAGGGAGAGCGGCTCAGAGCCCAGAGCAGGGGTTGAGCAGTGCTTAAGTACACTTTTTGGGGAGGACGGGGGCTTTGCATACATCAGAGCAAATCATCATGAGGCGCGGGAAAATCAAACAACAATTCTCAAACTTGATTAGTACATTCATTGGCGGGAACAGGTCGGGCGGGGGTGATAGGTCAGTTCTAAATCGGGGTACACATTCAAACTTATTGGTTTAGGCCCTGCGATGCCTACGTGCCAAGCCGCACAGGGTCCTAGGTTATTAAACAACCAGATGGTCAAGGGGAGTATTTACTGGGCAGTTCTGGGTATTGTCCTAACAGCTACAGGAATTTCAGGTTTTGGGTGTAGCATAGGAACTTAACAATACCTGGTCCTTTACTTTTTAACTCAGGCCTTGCAGCTTAGAAACTTTACAATGCCCGGTCTTTTACACTTTAACTTCAATTTCTTTTACTCTTACACTTTGAAGGTTTGTAATCAAAGATAAAATCAGATAAGATTTGTATTTTAGAAAGATTCCTGATTATAATGTAGAGGTTGGACTTAGTAAGAGGTTCAAAAACTCAAATGCTTGATTTCCAAGGATACCTTATTTTCACTATGCATCTGTAAAAACAAGTTAGGAAGTGTGATGCCAGATTTGTAGACCTCCAGGAGCTGAATCCGATGCAAGCACACAAGAGTCTTTATTGCAAGCTTGAATCTGGACTCAAAATGGTTTCGGATGCAGTGATCCTGAGGATGAGTCCTGACCCTTAGTTCAATGAGGATTTATAGTTTTTTGGGGGATACTCTATGCGTCACAGCATCACACAGCAAATCATTCCACACCGTGGGAAAATCAAACAATTACTCTTAACATTGATTAGCACATTCACTGGTGGGAACAAGTTGGGTAAGGGTGATTGGTTAGTTCAAGTGGTGGATACATTTGAACTGATTGGGTTGTAAGAGTGTATACGCTAAACTGCAAGGTGGCCTAATCATGTTATCAATCACCGAAACTTCTGGGAGGGTCACCTAGCATTTCAGATATGTTCCTTGTCTCACTCTGATTGGTGGTTGCTAGGGGGTTGCTATGGGTCCTCACTTAGTATAACTGAGTCAGGGACACCTGGTGGCGCAGATCCCTCCTGTTAAACAACTCTGTAGGGTGGGTATGTGCCTAGGAGTGTCTGTGGGTTTTTCCAAGGACAAGGGTCACGCCCCCTCCCTCTGGACGGGCCTTGAGGTAGAAGCTAGTTTCTCAAAAATGGAGTCACATCAGTTTCTCAGAAGAAATGGTCAAAGTGGGTACATTTGTAATAAACATTGTATCCACATTCCATAGAAAACCCAGTGTTAAAAAACTTGGACAAAAAATAATACATGGAAAAAAATAATACATGATCATGAGAAAGATTATGATTTCCACTTAGATTATGAAACATAATGGATGTGGATAATTAAACTAACCCCTATCATCAGCTCAGGAAAACAGGAGACAAAGAAACATTTATCTGTATAACTTGTGGCATTACTTTAAATTAACTACATTCATGAGGTTGACTCTTTATCTCAACTATTAACAATTTAGAATCATGAAAGTCGCTTGTTCCACTGAATGATGGTGTTTTTGGTATTAGACAATTAAGCATATTATTTCACAGAAGCATTTCATGCAAACCCACCCTCTCTTAGATTAAAATTTACATTTTTAATAAAATGGATAATTTGACATGCTATCATTACAGGAAACATCGAATATCCATCAGAACAATAAAAAATTTTTAAAAAAAGAGAGAAAATTAATAAAAAAAAAAAAGAGAGAGGCTAATGGGCTGAGGTTGTGGCTCTCAGTGATAGAGGGCTCGCCCGGCATGTGTGGGGCGCTGGGTTCGATGCTCGACACCACATAGAAATAAAAACAAATAAAAATAAAGGTAATGTGTCCAATTACAACCAAAAATATTTTTAAAAATAGAGGTTAAACATCACCTCTGTTTTATGCTGTTCTTAAATCCTTTGTGGTGGGTGCTTCTGACAGAAGTTTTATAGATCTTTGTATCCCCAGTACCCGACACATGGCCTGGCATATAGTAGGATCTTGGTAAATGTTTGTTGAAGTAAACTCTAATATTATACCTTATAAATTCAACTGAAATAAGGCAAGCTTTTTATGTTTGTTTTTTTCCATGTGGTCCACCTGTATATACAGTTCAGTAAAGAACTTGTTTGGACAAAACCAGGTTGTCCATTTAGTTTTTGAAAGGAAGGAGAATGGAGAAGGAAGAGGAAAGGAATGGAGGGATGGAAGGAAGGAAAAAGGAGGGGAGACAAGGATGAGGTGTTGCTGAAAGCTCGGTCTTTGTCCTGGATGCCATAACGAGTATATGGTTTTGAGAAAAAAGAAAAATGTTTATTGCTTTGCTAGCAAAGGAGACACATGGGACTCCTGTCCCAAAGGCTATGATTCTACCCATCAGCAGGAATAGGGGGCTTTTAAAGAGGTGATTCAAAGGTGACATTCCATGTGTTCTCTTGGAGTTGTAATTTGCTTGTTTGGAAGAGGGTCCTTTCTGAGATCTTCTGGTACCATCCCCAAAGTCTGGATACTTCATTTCTATGGTGGGTGTGTACTCAAGGATAGATAAATCTGCCTCAAATGGGTAAGAAAAGTAATCCTGTTTTCCCTGAGATTAGGGAGGGGGAGAGATTAGGGAGGAGCAGAGAGAGGAAGAGAAAGAAATTTGCCCATTTTAAAAATAAGTTGCAGTGGCAGAGCAGCAGGGGCTATATTCAAAGTATAAAGTGGATCACTGTTACAGAGGAAGGAAGGAAGGGAAGGACACTGTAGACTTTTTTTAAAAATTCTGTAGCATTTATTTGCCACATAATATTTATGTAGCTTTATAAAGACGATTTTTATTAAACAAGAGACAAGAGGGCCTGGTGCAGTGGCACAGAACTGTAATCACAACAACTCAAGAGACTGAGACAGGAGGATCACAGATTGTGTTACCTAAGGCTCGGTCCTAGTCCCCAGTGCCAATCTAATAAGAGAACATGATTTTGACAAAAAGGCTTATTGCTTTGCTAGCAAAGGAGAAACACAGGGACTCCTGTCCCAGAGGCTATGATTTTCCCATCAGCAGGTGTAATGCCAGATTCGTGGGACCCCAATAGACCTCCAGGAGCCGAATCAGATGCAATCACACAAGAGTATTGCAAGCTCCAGCCTGGACTCACAACCCTTTCCGACGCAGCGGTCCCAAGGAGTGAGTCCTGACCCCTTAGTTCAGTGAGGATTTATAGTTTTTTTTGGGGGGGGGGATAATCTGTGTGTCACAACATCACACAGCAAATCATTCCACACCTCGGGGGAAAATCAAACAACAACTCTTAACGTTAATTAGCACTTCACTGGCGGGAACAAGTTGAGTAAGGGTGATTGGTGAGTTCAAGAGGTGGATACGTTTGAACTGATTGGTTTAAGCCACGAGGGGTGTATATACTAAACTACACGGTTTCCTAACATGTTATCAACCAAACTACTGGGAGGGTTACCTGGCATTTCAGATATGATTGGTTGTTGCGATTGGTTGTTGCTATGGTCCGAAATTAGGTCTCAAGCATTCTTTGATCTTTCATTGCTGATCAAGGCTATCTGGTCACTGCAGTTTGGACCGGCCCTGCTCTGAGGTAGAGGCTGTTTTTTTCAAAAACGGAGTCACATCAGCTTCTCACCGAAACGGGTTTTGTTTTTGGTACCAGGGATTGAGCCCGGGGCACTTAACCACTGAGCACATCTCCAGCCCTTTTTAATATTTTATTTAGAGACAGGGTCTCACTGAGTTGCTTAGTGCCTCACTAAATTGCTGGAGCTGAGTTTGAACTCACGATCTTCCTCTCAGCCTCTGGAACCGCTGGGATTACAGGAATGTGCCACCAAGCTCAGTGAAACAGGGGGCTTTTAAAGGGGTACTCCAAAGCTACATTCTATGTGTTCTCTGTTGGAGTTATAATTTGCTTGTTAATTTGGGAGATAGCCATTTCTGAGATCTTCTGGAGCCATCCCCAAAGTCTGGATTACTTCATTTCTATGGTGGGTGTGAACTCAGGGACAGATAACTCTGTCTAGGGTGGGAAAGAAAGGTCACCCTGTTTCCCTTGAACCATAGACTCTTAATCTTCAAATTTCCTTCTTCTTGCTTGGGATTGTTTATGAGTGCTACACATTCCCACTATTCTCCTTGTCTCCTTAAAGAAAGCACTTATGAAAGTCAGGTTTACTATCTTAGATCCTTACTTACTAGCTTTGTGATATTAGAAAAGTTATTTATTTCTCTGAATTTTGATTTCCTTATTTACAAAATTGTGCTAATTATTTCAGTGGTGAGGGTGCTATTGAAAAACCAGCCTCTACCTCAGAGCAAAGCCTGTCCAAGTAAGGGGGCGTGACCTTTGTCCTTGGAAAGACCCACAGAGCACTCCTAGTACATACCCACCCTGCTGAGTTGTTTATCTACAAATAACAGGAGAGGTCTGCTGTGCTGGGTGTCCCTGACTCAGTCAGGCTAGGTGGGGACCCAGAGCAACCCCCTAGCAGCCACCAATCAGCATGAGACAGGGAAAATACCTGGGATGCGAGATGACCCTCCCAGTAGTTTATGGTGCTTGATAACATGTTGGGAAACCATGTAGTTCAGCACTACTCCCCTCGTGGCTTAAACCAATCAGTTCAAACGAATTCCCCCTCTTGTACTAACCAATCACCCCTACCCAACTTGTTCCCGTCAGTGAATGTGCTAATCATATTTTAGAGTTGTTTTATGGTTTTTCCCACGGTGTGTGATGATTTGCTAAGAGAAGCTATGATGTATGTGAAGTCCCTGACTTCCCCAAAGAGTGTATAATAAAACTGCTGCAAACCCTGGACTCGGGGCCTCTCAGCGTCACCAGTTGGTGTGTGCGCGCTGAGGACCGAGCTAGCTCGCAATAAACACCTCTTTGCTGCTTACATCGATCTTGGTCTCTGGTGGTCTTTTGGGGGTCCCAAATTCGAGCATAACATAGACAATATGAGGCATATTCTTTAAACTAGCCTATCTCTTCCTTCAAATTTCTAGGAATTGTTTCATTAAATCCCTTTACAAACTCTTCCCTTCTCACAGAGCGCTAAGACAAGGTTTTGTGTTACTCATTTTTAGGACAATGGATTGATCAGCAAACAAAAAACCAGGATGAAATGAAAAAAAAAATCACATTTCTACGATATCCAGCACCTTGGACTAAAGAACTTCTGGATCGAAAGAAACAGTTTGAAAAACATGGTTTGCAGGTTATAAAGGTATACCTAATTAAGGCATATATTTGGCTTCTCTTGCTATTAATTACTTGGTTCTGTAGCCAGAAGAGAAGCTCGTTTAACAAAGAGTTTAAACTAGCTGCTCAATGGCCCTGAATCCTAGGAGTAAGACTGGAAGAAGGGCAGGCACAAGGGGTATAGATGAATCAGTATGTAGAAATGATGTTTGGCTGTTCAGAAGCATAGATTCAAGATCCAGGAAGCAGTGATCTCCCTATCTTTGATCAAAACAAAAGAAAGAAAATAGAATAGTGTTTATCATGCTATAATTGTTAACTATTTCTATCTCTCACTAAGCTATGAACTTTAAAAGAGCAGACTCTATCGCCAGCTAGCTGGGCTGGCTACCTGAGCTGGGTTCACAGAGCTGGCCAAGAAAATGGTGAAAGAAGCACTCAACACACAGAAATACCTTTTGCTTGCAGGAATCAGGGATGTCTTTTGACCTTAAGGGTCCCTCGGAAAGAGAGACAGCACACCTGAGACCATCCTATTTTTTGAGGGGAAGACATTTGAGAAAGTTCAACCCAAATAAGGCAAAAGATTGGGTTTCAGGGGGTTGCTTGGTGATGTCTTGTGCTCAGCAGATTGACTGACGCCTGGAAAAGCCTGGTGCTGTGTAGGATCAAAGGCAGAGCGATGGAAAAGGACACATACATAACACAGCCCAGTCAGAACAGCAACATCAGTCCAGTCCCCTCACGTGCTCAAATGCTCATAGCTCACACACACAGCCCATGACTTGCTCATGACAAGACACTATGTCTGTTGTCAATGCTTTTGTTACCTGTGCCTAACATATCGTGATTGCCCAGTGAAATTTTATTGCATGAATCAATTGAAGAAGTAACAGAGGATTTTGAGAGGTAGAAGTCAAAACTAAGAAAGGATTAGGGGCAGGAGAGACTGTTATGCAACTTTATATAAAAAGCAAATTGCATGAAAGTAATGTGCATATAAATGCCTTTATAAGTTCAAGAGGCAATTGAATAGGTGCCCAGTTTTTTTTTTTCCCCTTTGGTTTTAGGTGGAGGCAATAGACAATGCGGTTCTTCGGGATGCCTTCCAAAGAAAGAAGAAAACGATGGAAGGGAGAACTTCTAAAGAGCCTGTGAGCCACAGGTTGTTTCAGCAGGTTCCACACCAGTTCTGCAATGTGGTATGCAGAGTCGGCTTTCAAAGTTTGTACTCGGTGCCTTGTGGTAGGTGTCAGCCCTGATCATGTGGGAATTGGTGAGACCAGACATCAGCAGGTGGCTCACCACTAATAGCATTTGTTGCTTTGGGGAGGGGATCATTTGTGACTGCAATTGAGAGGTAGTCTTAGAAAGGGTTGTATTTTTAATTTTCTTTATATCTTTTGTTGATATGCCTTTTGTTGACAATGGGCTCATTTTGACGATAATGTGAGCAGTAGGATTTTTGATTTACTGTTTTTTTCTCATTTCTGTTTCTGTGTCCTATATGCAGAAAACACTTTGGGGGTCCCCCTCCCCTTTTGGCTTATTTATCTTAATAAAATTATAATCAACACCAAAGTATGATCCTCATCCTTTAGTTAAAAGGATATTTTCCTAAATTTAGGATAGTTGGTCTTCAGCTGGGCTTGCTGGTGTGTGCACCCGTAGCCACAGCTACTAGGGAGGCTGAGGCAAGAGATTGCTTGAGCCCAAAAGTTTAAGACCAACTTGGGCAACAGAGCAAGACCCCATCTCAAAAAAGAAAAGGAAAAAATGACAGTTGGTTTTCTTTTGGTTTTTATCCTCTTATTTCCTACAGCCTGCTAGTGAATGAATTAAGTATAACCTGGCAGGTGAAGTGAATAGCATTTTAGGATCCTTCTCAGAGTCCTCTGTGTAGCTTCCATGTCTCTTTTCCATTGTACAAAATTAGATAATCTCTATATTGTACCTTTTCCTCTTCAGTTGCTAGTGAAAAATTCTGGCTTTAGATCTCTCCAAAGGAGGCTAAGAACTTAAGTCATAATCATGGATGGGTCTTTAGCAGTGTAACTTGGTTTTGTCTGGTCCATTAAATGTGATCTTTTGGGGCTAGGGATATAGCTCAGTTGGTAGAGTGCTTGCCTCACATGCACAAGGCCCTGGGTTCAATCCCCAGCACCAAAAAAAAAAAAAAAAATGAAAAGAAAAGAAAAAAGAAAACCAAAAACCATGTGATCTTTACCTTTAAAACTGTAGTATGATTCTTGCTGTGGAGCCAGTTTTAATAGTCTCTGTTCCTAGAAAGCAGAAGATCTAAAAATCACATTTCCTTTGTCCAAAAGAGAACATAGGTAATACCAGGAGTGAAAATTGAATATAGACAATTCCTGGGGTTGGAAATAGATAAATGACCAGGCACGATGGTGCACGCCTGTAATCCCAGCGGCTCTGGAAGCTGAGGCAGGAGGATCTCAAGTTCAAAGCCAGCCTCAGTAATGATGAGGTGCTTTGCAACTCAGTGAGACCCTGTCTGTAAATAAAATATAAAATAGGACTGAGGATGTGGCTCAATGGTTGGGTACCCCTAATCAATCCCTTTGTACCAAAAAAAAAAAAAAAGAAAGAAAAGAAACAAAAGAAGAAAGAAATAGATAATGAATCTCCACCAAGAATTTTTTTTTTTTTTTGAGTGCAGTCAGGGAAGGGGAAGCAGTAAGATTCCTTCATAGCCACAGTCTTAAAGCCACAGCTTCCATTTTCTCCTTAACTGGTTTCTCTACATTCCCCACACCATTTCAACTACAACTATTCTCATCAAGATCTTCCCATTTTCCAAATCTGGTGAGGACCCTCTTTTCAATCTTGTGCCTGGCACTGCTAATTTCTAATCCAACATCAATTTATATCTTTATTCCCAAAACATCTAAGATGCGCACCAAAACAAGGCCAACCCAAAGTCTTATCCGGTCTCCTTTTCATCAGTCTCTAGCTCAGGCTGTTTTATTTTAAGGTGTGATGGGGAGGTATTGCTCGCACGTGCTCATTAGATAATGATGTGAGAAGCAGCAGGAAGACTATATCGAAAACTCATATGAAAGAGGAAAGGGAAAACATGTCATAGTCACTGGCCCACAGTTCTTATCATGTGCTGCTGGACGGGAATGTATGAGAGCTTCCTCTGGGAGTGGCATAAGACCCTTGTTTCACACTTGGGAAAAAATCTTCCTTGTATGTTGTGGCCCTTGACCATTTTTACGCCCACTGCTTACCAGGGGGGCCTGGATTGCCTCAAATTTTAGAACATTCTCAGGATGATGCATCCAGACTTGTGATTTCTTCAGCAATATGGTTCCTTTTTTAAAAGCTTAGCAGGCATGGAGCTTATTCCCTTCTGTTCAACTGTATGTCTTCATAATCTAAGGAAGATCTTGTCTCCATATAGTCTTTCTTTCTTTTCTTTTTTCCTTTTTTTTCAGTGCTGATAGAAATCAGGCCTGTCCAAGTCAGACAAGTATTCTACCCCTGAGCTATATCCCCAGCCCTCCATATAGTCTT
Organism: Marmota marmota marmota; assembly: GCF_001458135.2. Lineage (NCBI taxonomy): Eukaryota > Metazoa > Chordata > Mammalia > Rodentia > Sciuridae > Marmota > Marmota marmota. Next base: position 5,861,094 of record NW_026000240.1, read on the forward strand.
TAAGCCTCAAGAATTGTTTTTTTCTATTGGCCTTTGTGCTCTTGCCCACCCGCTGCCCATTAGCTTCATGATCACTGCCTAGAGGTCATTCAGAAAGAAAACTGCCTGGGGAGACAGAACCCATAATGTAACCTGCACCAATGGACTCATCTATGTAGAGTTGTGAAAACTCTATAAACTGAAGGTTCTAGACAAGCCCAGGAGACACCCCTCTTATCACTACTGAAGCTGTTCTCATTTGGAGTACGAAAGCTTCTAACTTTTTCAGCCTTGCAGTGTTCTCTCAGTCAATTTAAGTGGTCAGCCATAGGCAGGGGAGGCTTCTGTTAGTAAAACTTTATTTTTTTTCTTTCTATACTTGCATTCCAGCCAGTCATATTCTGGGTTCATCCCTTGCTTGCAGGACTTGGTTGAATGCAACAAAAAGTAGCCTACACATGTGCAGTTCCCTTATTATCGTAATTCATTCATTGCACATTCATTAAGCACATTCCATGAATCAGGCCTTGGGCTGGGGTGTAAGAGATATAGCAGTAAGTGAAAAGCAAAGACTTCTTGCCCTTATAATTTATCATCTAGTGAGTCCACCCTTTAAATGGTGGTATTCTCCTACATTCTAAAGGAAGTCTACTTTTTTTTTCCTCCACAGTGTCCCCTGGGTGATGGCACCTATTCCCATGGCCTCAATTCCTCTTTCTAAGAGGATGACTTATAAATTTCTCACTCTAACCCCCATTTCTCCTGATGTGCAGGTCTAGATAGTTGACTGATTTGGGGACATTTTTATCTAGCTGTCCCATAGGCATCTTAAACTGAACTCTTTTCTTGCCCTTGCTTTTCCCTAAGAAATATGCCTTATGTTTTCTTACTTCCTGATTTGGCTAATGCCATCACCATCCACCTACCAGGTCTCCCAAGCATGAAAGTTATTATCATCCTCCATTCTTTCCTTTGCCTCACCCTCATCCTGATCCATGTGATTCAAGTCTCATAATAGTCTTAATCTAGGGCTGGGGTTGTGGCTCAGCGGTAGAGCACTTACCTAGCATATGTGAGACACTGGGTTCTATCCTCAGCACCACATAAAAATAAATAAAATAATAGTCTCAATCCACTTTACTTCTCTATTCTAACTAAGATGCCTTAGTATTTCTTCCCTTAGGCCTAGACTATTGTCCTTCCCTTGCCTCAAAACAAACCCCTTTGTAGCACTAGGCTAGTTATGATAAAAAATTATGTTCTTGCTTACTATCTATATTCCTAGTTATTTATAAAAGCCCAAACTCCTTAGTAGAGCATATAGGAAAATCCCACATTTTCCACCAGATTCTTCACCCCCTATGTTTCTTAACCCTCTAGCCATGAGCTTTTTTTCTTCTCAGAATACTTAACTCTGAAAACCAGAATTCCAAGACCATATTCTCTTAAGTAACGGGATACTTCCAAGCCTCTATGCCTTTGAATTTGGAAGGCCTTCCCTCTTCAGCCTTTTGAGCTACTCAAGCTCCTTTTCTTTCTTTAAGAGGTAGCTGAAGGCTGGGGATATAACTCAGTTGGTAGAGTGTTTGCCTCATCTGTTACAAGGCCCTAGGTTTAATCCCCCGCATCACCAAAAAAAAAAAAAAAAAGACCTAGCTCAAATGGCCTCTCCTGGTTGGCCCCTTCCTCTATATTCCCATACTTCCTGCCTTTTTATTGCAATATCTGTATGTTTAATAGCTACTATAATTTATAGGTGTGGGAATTATTTTCTTTAAGGCTCTGTAGCAGAACTTCGCCTAGCTATCAAGCTTCCATGTTCAAAGATATGAAAAACTAGAACTTGTCAATTCAAGTTGAACTTGGTTATTTTGAGAAATTTCTTAGTCCCTTCAGGGCTTGAATTGAGTTCCTGCTATTTTGTCCTTTTTCTCCCTTTCTCTCTGAGACTGATCTAGATGGTGTCAGAGGCATCGTGGAGAGGGTTGCCTGTCTCTTGTTCCATCTGTCTCCATGCCCCCTGTCAGATAAGCCCTGTGGGCTATGGTCTTTAGCCTCCACTTGTGCCCTTTGCACTTAGATAGTCTCTGCATCAGCCACTCTGTGTCTCCCCTGAGGAAATTCCTTTTCATGCTATATCTGTGCTTCTCCTGAAGTGCTATAATTATTTGAGCGTGTTTATCCTCCAAGCTGAAAGCAGGGTCTCGTCTGGCCACCACGTATGGTAACTAACTCACCTGTTCTGGAGTCTTCCCCAGCATTGCTATGCTTTACTCAGGCATGAGGCTGGATAAGAGAGTGCACCCAGCACTCAGGCAATGGCCTCTTCTGCCCTGGGAATCCTGCGAGTTGTTCTGAGATTTCTAATGTTCAGCCCTATCTTGACTCCCAGGGCTCTTTTGAGGGAATGGGACAGTGAAGTGAGCCCCTTCTCAAAGTTCCCAAGAGCTCCAGTTATATCTTTTATGATTCCTCTCTTTCAATAGCTGGAAGGAAGGAATTTTATTTGTCCTGAAGTGAGAAAATTGCTCTTGGATTATCTTATATTATTCTGTCTTCTTATTATTAGTAAATACTAAATGCTTCGAATCCTTCAGATTTTTACCTTTTTTAATTAAAAAAAAATTTTTTAGTTGTAGATGGACACAATACTTTTTTTTTTTTTAAATGTGGTACTGAGGATCAAACCAAGTGCCTTACACATGCTAGACAAATGCTCTACCATCAAGCCAAAACTCCAGCCCCAAGAAGAAACTCTTGAGAAAGAAAATCTTTGATTTTTTTATCTCAAAATATTACCTTGCCACACAAAATTATACTACACTCTATCTGTTTACATGTAGGAAGGTCCAGGTGCCTTTGTGAAATTTTAAAATCAGAAATCATATCTCAGTCACTTTTTTTTTTAAGTGGATGGATTGTATCAATGTCAATTTTTTTTTAATTTTTTTAGAGAGAGAGAGAGAGATTTTAATATTTATTTCTTTTTTAGTTCTCGGCAGACACAACATCTTTTGTTTGTATGTGGTGCTGAGGATCGAACCCGGGCCGCGCGCATGCCAGGCGAGCGTGCTATCGCTTGAGCCACATCTCCAGCCCTCTCAGTCACTTTTGAATTCTAGAGCTATACTATTCAATATGGTAGCCACTAGCCACGTATGGAACTAAGCATATTAAATATGGCGTGTCTGAATTGAGATGCACTTTAAGTATAAAATACAGGATTTTTCAAAGAATTATTACTAAAGAATGTAAAATATAGTTTGATATTGATTAAATGTTGAAATAGCATTTAAATTTAATGGGTTAAATAAATATGAATTTCGTCTGTTTCTTCTTACCCTTTTAAATGTAACTACTAAAAAATTTAAAATTATATATGTGGCTCATATTGCATTTTTATTTTTCAGTGTTGGTCTTGAGCCTAAAACAATATTAAGTGTAGAAAAAAAAAGGGGGGGCTGGGGATGTGGCTCAAGCGGTAGCGTGCTCGCCTGGCATGCGTGCGGCCCTGGGTTCGATCCTCAGCACCACATACAAACAAAGATGTTGTGTCTAATTTTTTCTTTAAAAAAAAAAAAAGGGAAGGAAAGAAGAAAGGAAGGAAGGAATGATAATACAGAATATAGCTTTTCAAAGAAGTTTGGTTTTTTCCTCTCAGTAAAGTTATTATTTTTTTCAGTGCTGGAGATTGAACCCAGGGCCTCCACATGCTAAGCTTGTGATCTACTCCTCCCAGGACCTTTAAGCAATGTTAGAAAGGGCATTGCACAGGGATTACCTTGAGATTCAGAATCTGGCCCTCAGTCTCTTGGGTGTCCTTGAAATATTACTGTAAAGGTAATGCAGATTAAGGGGCCAGAGTTGTGGCTCAGTGGTAGAGTGCTTGCCTAGCACATGTGAGGCACTGGGTTTGATCCTCAGCACCACATAAAAATAAATAAATAAAATAAAGATACTGTGTTCATTTATAACTAAAACATATATATTAAGAAAAAAGTAATGCAGATCAAAAACAATATACTAGAATGGAGAATATTCATTTTCAGTGGTTGGAATCAGGCCTATCCTTCTTAGTATCACAGTCTCCAGAATGCCTGATGAGTGATGAGCAGGAACCTTAATCAGAAGCATGTGGAGGATTCTTGGTCAGTTATTTTGCCAGGTCATGATGAGATCTGATGACCACACCTGCCCTGTAGTACAGAATACCTTACTACTGATTAGAATCTCTGTGTCCCTCAAATCCAAGGTTACTTTTCCTAAATAATGAGGCATTAACATTTTATATGCTCATCATTCCCCTTATTTTGACTTATTTTTCTTGTAATGTGTCCATGACTTTGACTACTCTTATTAGATGCTATTTTTCAAGCCGTGTTTTTCCAGACAGTACTGGGGATTGAACCTAGGGGTGTTTTACCACTTATCTACATCCCCAGCACCCCTCCCCCTTTTTAAATAAATTTTTTTTACGTGTTGATGGACCTTTATTTATTTATATGTGGTGCTGAGAATGAAACTCCGTGTCTCACACATGCTAGGCTCTACCACTGAGCCACAATCCCAGCCCCCCAGCCTCTTTTTTTGGTTTGGTTTTGTTTTGATTTTGAGACAGGGTCTCACTAAGTTGCCGAGGCTGGCCTTGAACTTGCAATCCTCCTGTCTCTGCCTCCCATGTTGCTTGGTTTGCAGGCATGCACCACCTTACCTGGATTGAAGCTTTATTCTAAAGAGTTGTTACAGTTTATAGCTTGTAGAAGTCAGGCAATGTTCTAAGATAAATAAAACTTTCCATTTATTATGTTAGATGTCAGATGCTTGGTTAATGTTGACTTGAATCATAATTTCTCTGAATCTCAGATTTTTTTATCTTTTAAACAGAGATAATAATTCAAATCCTAGATTGATTGAATCTAATCAGCATAAAAATTCTTGGAAAGCCAAAGACTTCTCTATAAACTGTAATGGTGTATTCAAATATATTCTATTATTATGTTGATATCAGTGATCATTTGTCTCTGGGAACAACGTGGCTACAGATTTAGGGACTTGGAACAAGGAGGAGGTGATTATTTGAAGGACTAGAGAGAGAATATATTATAGTACCCAAATAGGCAATAACATTTGCCAGATCATAATAATCTTCTAACTTTTTTCCTTTTCTCAGACTCAGAGTATGGAGCTGGCATATACTTCATCAAGAACCTCAAAAAACTAGCAGACCAAGCCAAGAAAATCCCTGATAAAAACGAGCTGATCTATATATTTGAGGCTGAAGTACTCACAGGCTCCTTCTGTCAAGGTCACCTGTTAAATATTGTCCCACCTCCATTGACTCCTGGAGCCATAGATTTTCATGACAGTGTGGTTGACAATGTCTCCAGTCCTGAAACTTTTGTTATTTTTAGTGGCATACAGGCTATGCCCCAATATTTATGGACTTGTATTCAGGATTACTCATCAAGACCAATGTTATTTTCTTCAAAGCAGCCTTGGAGGAAGTTCTCAAATGGCAGTCCTGTTGATTAATCTCCAATTCATTTTAACAGCAGGCATGACCTTGCACTGGATGATCTAACCAAATAATGACCACCAGTGATTCAAAGAGTGGTTTGAATATGTCAAATGAGTTATCTGTTTGGACTGACTGAGCATCAAGAAAGTACCAGCCACCTACTAGCATCTTAGAGCCTTAATCTTTGCCTTTATCTCTTGGGGTTGAAGTGGATAGATACCAATGAAAACATTCTTAGGACTGTTCCTCTTCCTTGCAATTGTTCTTTTGTCACCTTCATTGTAGGTAACAGCAAAAATGTTTTACATGTAATGAAGAGATTTTTCTACAATGTAATCCAAGCCTTTTATTTTCTAAAAGGATGACAGTATAAAATATTAGGACAGCAGAATAATTTTAGACTTTTTTTAGAGAGTCTTATAAAGTGCTTTGGGTATCAAAATAAATCACCTTTGTCTGAATAATTGACTCTGGAAAAATATGTGCAAAATGAAATAACTTGAAGTGGAAGGATATCAAAAGGCTGATATTCAATTTGGATTTAGCCATCTCAAGCAATGCCACTCAAGCACCATGTAGCCAAAATATTAATTCACCAAATATTTATTGATCACTAGAAGTGTTCTTGTTACTTTATGGGTGCTAGGGATATGACACTGGACAAGACAAATATTCTCACAAACTGTTTGGGCTGAATAATCAGGAAAACAGATAATGGACAACTTAATGAGTGCATTTAGATATAACAAAAGGATGGTTATAGAATCTTTGGGAAAATCTAAGAGGAAAAAGAACACATTAATCAGATATTGGGAGGAGGCCTCCAAAAGAAATGAAAATTTAAGCTAAAACCATAAGAAGTCTATCAAATCGGGAGCAGAATCAGAAGAGTATTTTAGATAGAATAGATCTTACAAAGGCTGAATCCACTGTGACTATTGACTGTGCCCAAATTTGACTTCAGAGTTCTATTTGCAAGTTTGAGGTCAGTTAACCTCACCATGAATCTATTGCATACTTTCAAATTCATATTTCGCTGTACTCTCAAACTTTCCTGAACCTTACATCTTCGGCCTCTTGCATAGAACACTTCCTCCTCCCTAACCTCCATTCTCCTTAAAAAAGGTAAGCTTATTTTCTCATATGGTACTGTCCTTGAACCTGGGTAAGAGTGGTTTCTGCCTTGGACTCCTGATTTTCAAAGTCTGTTTTCTTCTGCCCCTTGCCTGAAAAAATTCATTCTGGGCTGGGGATATATAGCTCAATTGGTAGAGTGCTTGCCTGGTATGCACAAGGTCCTAGGTTCAATCCCCAGCACATCAAACAAAACAAAAAAAAAACTACTTTTTATGGGGCTGGGGATGTGGCTCAAGCGGTAGCGCGCTCGCCTGGCACGCGTGCGCCCCGGGTTCGATCCTCAGCACCACATACCAACAAAGATGTTGTGTCTGCCGAGTACTAAAAATAAATAAATAAATAAATATTAAAAAAAAAATTCATTCTGGCCTCTTCCTCCAGTGGGCCATCATCACAAGGTGAAGTCCCCCGTGGGAGCCAAGAGAATGGATCCACCTGGAGTCTGTATTTACTTCTAGGCCACCCAGAAGGTACCTGGAACCCCACATTTTCTGCTTAAACAGTACTGAGTCCACTTCCAGGTCTCTTTCTTGGGTCTCTTCCCAAGTATGGACTATGCCACAGTCTATATCAAGAGTGATCTGGGGATGTACCTCAGTGGTAGAGCACTTGCCTAGTATACACAAGGCCCTGGGTTCAATCTCCAATTAAAAAACAAAACAAAACTTCTCAATAAATAACTACAGAGATAGATGTGGATGTGGGGGCTGAGGTGTTCACATGCATGTGTATAAGGCCTGTAATGCAAAACTGAGAGGACAGATAGTCTTTGAAGAGACCATAAGAATTGCAGAAAAGAACTGACTTGAGTTGTTCAGTGTTATTGAAGGTGGCAAAAAATCTTCAAAAACAGAAAATTTTAAAAAAGAATTTCTTGAAAATAAGGGTTTCCCCAAACCCAGAAAAAGGCAACAAAGTTTAACAAAACTTTCTGAATTTCTTTACTCAAACTATAAACTTATTTGAAATCTAACTCCAATTTCACAATTTCATATTATGTTTGTGCTTAAAAACCATTTTCCCTGCAGAAAAGATGAGGACATGCAATGTGGTCCTAGTGTTTTTAAAGTGAAGGGAATTTCAGATACAGAGAGCCTACATAGTCAATTTATAGATGCAAAGAACTCAATTGACAGACTGTACACACAAAGTGGATGGATACTTTGGAGCGCTGGAAATGAACTTCTGCAAGTGAAAAAACCTTCTGTGCTAGTAAATAAAATCCTAAGTATTCTATACTCAGACACCCTTGTTGAGAGAAAATCTAGCTTAATGTCATAACTTTGTAACTGACAACAGGAATCAGTGCCATATAGGCAGAAGAGCAGAGCTTTAAGTCAAATTAATTTTGTTTGACTGTATTCAGTTTTACCACTATATTAAAGAAGGCTTCAGACAGTTCAGGGAAGTATTAATGGAAAAAGAAACAAAGTATAAAAATAATCATATCATGAGACAAAGAAACAAATCATTTAAAAAAATTTTACTGTAGGTAATGTCTGTTTAATTAGATCTATTGTCTTCTCATCCTCCTCCTCCTTTTTTTTGTATTGAGGATTGAACCTTGTGCTTCATGAATGCTAGGAGAGTGTTCTATCACTAAGTGCATTCTCAACCCTTATTAAAAAATTTTGAGACAGGTCTCACTAAATTGCCCAGGCTGGCCTTGAACTTGTGATCCTATTGATTAAGCCTCTGGAGTAACCGGGATTACAGGTATGTACCTCCATACCTGGCTACATGCTACTTTCTTCTTTAAAAAATCCTCACATTGGGCTGGGGCTGTAGTTCATTGGCAGAGCGCTTGCCTAGCGTATGTGAGGCACTGGGTTTGATCTTTAGAATCACATAAAAATAAATAAAATAAAGGCATTCTGTCCATCTACAACTACAAAAAAAATTTTTAAAAAGTATTTGTGCAAATCATTTTAAAACTTCCTCACATTTTTTACATATCTTAAGAATATAGAGGGGCTGGGGTTGTGGCTCAGCAGTAGAGTGCTCGCCTAGCATGTGCAAGACACTGGGTTCGATCCTCAGCACCATATAAAAATAAATAAATAAAATAAAGGTATTGTGTCCAACTACAACTAAAAAAATATTTTTTTTAAAGAGAGAGAGAGGGAGAGAATTTTAATATTTATTTTTTAGTTTTTTGGCGGACACAACATCTTTGTTTGTATGTGGTGCTGAGGATCGAACCCGGGCCGCACGCATGCCAGGCGAGCGCGCTACCGCTTGAGACACATCCCCAGCCCCTAAAAAAATATTTAAAAAAAAAGAATATAGGGCTGGGGATGTGCGCTCGCCAGGCATGTGCAGGGCGCTGGGTTCAATCCTCAGCACCACATAAAAAAAATAAAATAAAGGTGTTGTGTCCACTGAAAAAACTAAAAAATAAATATTAAAAAAAAAGAATATAGAAAAATATAGCCTACAAAATTTAAATATGCAATAATGAATTAAATTGCTATACCAGAGGACAAAAACATTATAAAAAATATTGTCATATTTTCTCACACCTATTATTTACTTAATTGATATTTCTATTAATTATTACTTCTGGCCACTTTTAGTGCTATTGCTATTTTGTTTAATAGCATGTAACAGAATATATGATTTCAATTAAATACCTATTTTTCATATTTCTACGTTCAAGGATAACATCAACACAGTTTATATTATTTTTAATTTCCACCTCGATTAGGTTGGCAAACATTTTAAAAAGTCAGGCATTTCCAAATGTTAGCAAGGGTGTGTAGAGAAGAGAATCTTGTGCTGTTTGTGGAGCATAAAACTTGGTACAACCACTTCATGAAATAATCCAGTAATATTTTATTATATTAGTTTACTTTTGCTGTGTAACAAGTTGCCGTAAACCTAGAGGCTTAAAACACATTTACTACCTTTTAGTTTATGTGGACCAGGAGTCCATGTGCAGCTTAGTTCCTCTGCTCAAGGTCTAACAAAGCTACAATAAAGTGTAAGTCAGGCCATCTGGAAGCTTGATTGGGGATGAATCTGTTTCTAAACTCTCTCAGGCTGTGTTGGCAGAATTAATTTCTTTGTGTTTTATTTAAGGACCCTGGCTTCTTATTGGCTCCCAGCTAAGGGCCATTACACTCAGGGCCTACAAGTTATCTGTGCTTTCCTGCTACCCTGCCCTGTGTCCTTTTCCATAAGCAGTTGACAACATGACAACTTGCCTTTTCAAGGCTAGCAGGAAGACTGCTAAGACAAATTCATATATAATGAAATGTCACCATGATAGTAAAATCCCATCATCTTTGCTGTATTCTAAGTCTCATCCTTATTCAAGAGGTAGGAATTACATAGGACAACACTATGGGACAGAGATCTTGAGGGATATCTTAGACATTAAATATGTTGTGTTTGAGAATATAGCAGGTTCCTTGTAGGTGGTAGATGTATAGGGATATTCATAAGAGCACTATGATAAAAAATACTGTTCTACACTTTTTTTGAGGGGGGAGTACTGGAGACTAAATTCAGGGGCACTCGACCACTGAGCCACATCCCCAGCCCTATTTTGTATTTTATTTAGAGACAGGATCTCACCGAGTTTCTTAGCACCTCGGCTTTGAACTCAGGATCTTCCTGCCTCAGCCTCCTGAGCTGCTGGGATTACAGGCATGTGCTCAGCATATTGTTCCACATTTAAAAAAATTTTCAAAATATAAAAAAAATCTAGCTAGACAGCCATTAGCTTATAAAGCACCACATGTGGTATGATAACATTTTCTTTTTTTAAGAGAGAGAGAGAATTTTAATATTTATTTTTTTAGTTTTTGACGGACACAACATCTTTGTAGGTGGTGCTGAGGATCGAACCGGGCCACACGCATGCCAGGTGAGTGCGCGCGCTACCGCTTGAGCCACATCCCCAGCCCCAAACATTTTCTATTATAGAGGAATTATGCTTTGGGCAATAGCCTTCTTGTTTTGGCCCAACACTGCCACCACTAAGAACAACTGGTGAAAATAGAAAAACATGAATGCATTTAAAGTACCCAGGAAGTAAGAATTTGGTGGTGCAAGAAAAGGGTGCCATGAAAAGTGAGCCTGTCTTCCATCACTTTTCCAAACCTGGGTTGACTGCTGATTCTAAGAACAGTGGCTAAAAAACTGAGTAGCGCCTTTGACTGCTCAGGACTGAGGAGGCTCTGCCAAAGAGGACAAGCCCTAGTAAATACCTGAGACTTTGATTGGGAACCTACCTTGGAGTAAGGGTGAACTGAGTAAAGTCCAGCTCTGAAAAATCAGTCTTAGTTCCTGATTGGAATAGGGTGTGGCAGGCATGCTTGCCTCTAGGCCTCTCTCATACAACACTTTTTCCCCCTCTTTCTCCTTTCTCAAACTCAACTCTGATTAAAAAAAAAAAAAAAAAAAATCCATGGTGTGTTTATTAGAATCATGGGTTGGGGAATGGTCATGCGGGGTTGGGGAGGGAGAAGGGCCCAAGGGAGGGAATGGGAGGAAAGAGGGAGTAAGGCAGGGAGGGGGAGTAAAAATGCGTTAATCTACCCCATCTCTTTCACCTTGTTTCTTGGTGTTTTAAAGTGATTCAGTAAAACTACCCCATCTGTGAGACTTTCCCATCACCTCTGCTTGGCTGGCTTTAGTTTTGCTTTTTTTGAAGCCACGATTCCATTTGCTTCTCCCAAAAAAACAATTCCATCAAATTTAATAGTAATAATTATGGAACCAAAATTTTCGTTTGTAAGCACTAATTGAGAGTAACACAAGTACATATGTTAAAAATTAATTCTTAATGATTTCTGATACTACTTAAAAAGTATCAGGCAAAGAGGATGGAAAGAATTAAAAACCCAGAGGCTTCCTGCAATCGGGCTGCACGTGAACCCTTTGGACACGAGGCACTGACGTCACTTTTTAAATAAGCCCTCAGCCTTCAATCACGCCATCCATCATTCATCTAATAAACATGAACTATTTTAGGTAACTACCACGTGAGGGAGGTGAGGGGGATCGATCAGCCTTGGAAGAGCTTAGTAAAGACAGGTTTATAGACACCACTTTCCCACCCTTGTCCACGGACTGTAAACCGAAGTCGGACCCTTTCCCTGACCCCAACTCTTCACTAAACCGGCGCTAACCACTAGCAACCGCTAGGGAAAGACCGTTGGAAGACTACTTTTCCCGGCAGGCTCTGCGGCGGAGGGGTGCGCGCAGGCGCGCAG
>NW_026000240.1:5874036-5879771 GCF_001458135.2 Marmota marmota marmota
ATTATGAATTTATCTGTATTAATGGAAGAAAACATTGGGAATGGTAAACAGTTCAGTTAACTGTGTTGGGCTGCCTTTTTTTTTCTTTTTTTCCTTGTTTCTGTAAGTAGGAGGTGCCCCCAGGCCAGCTGGGGGCCAGATAGGCCTACCTTAGAAATTTTTGAGGTTGTGCATTGAAAGCAAGGATGAAGACTGATGGGATGTACAGTTTGTTTTTAAATATGTTAATGACCCTACAAAGGAGACCTCAGTGAAAAAATGGTTCTGTCCTAGTGTAGACTAATTGGGACAATTTTTGAGAGCAGGCAATAATCCAGAATGTGGATAATGGGGATAATCTCTTTCATATAACAAGAATAATACTGCCCTTCATATACAAAGATAAGTCTGCTTACTCATCATGATTGATTTTCCAGCATGAAGAGGGATATGTGCTGAGTTGTCCATGTGTCTCTATCCTCTTTGACCAACAAGGCAGCTTGGGGTCAGAATGGGGGTTTGTAGCTGGGAACAGAAAGACTCACAGAAAGTACCTAAGTCTGATAATAGGTCAAGCCCTACAGATGCTTTCACTTAATTACCTTGCAAAACCACTCTACAGGTGGTTACATAGACAGGATGATTAGGTAACTTGCCCTACTTCTGAATAAGTGGTAGAGTTGGGATTCAAACATAGGGCTGTTTGTATTATGTTCACATCAATAATTAAACTTGATTTTATTAGCAGTTCAGTTTTTCCATCAGAAAAAAACTAGAATTTAACACCGTGAAATGACACTGTAAAGGTCTGATTTACTAACTGAAAGATTGTTCAAGTTCCTTGTTTTATCACCATTTTAAAAAGTGGAATTTAAAATTAGAGTACTGTATGGCAGGTGCAGAGACACATGGCTATAATTCCAGTGGCTTGGGAGGCTGAGACAGGAGGATTTTGAGTTCAAAGCCAGCCTTAGCAAAAAGTGAGGCACTAAGCAACTGAGTCAGATCCTATCTCTAAATAAAATACAAAATAGGTCTGGGGATGTGGTTCAGTGGTCCAGTGCTCCTGAATTCAATCCCCAGTACCAAAAAAAAAAAAAAAAAAAAAATTAGAGTACTGTATGAAAAATGCTGCTGTCCCTTGTTGCAGCTTCTACACTTTAGATGCTATCCTTAGCTGTTTCCTCCTATGTTATTTATAACTCTCTCTCTCCTGTGCTTTCCTCCCCTTCCTCCCTCTACCTTCCTGCTAATCAGTGAACCCAGGGCCTTGGGCATGATAGGCACATTTACTTGCTCTTTCCATCACTGAGCTTTACCCTAACCCCTGTTGATATTTCTTGATACAACAATTTTAAACATTATCTGTTGATTTTCTTCTAAGCAAAGTGTATTCCTTGGTGTTTCATAATTACCTCACCCAAACACATGCCCACTGCCTCTCCCCTCTTCTCAATATAGTTATCACAGATGTTTATTAAGTCAATAATCAATGTTTACGGTATTATAACTAGGTAAATATTCACAACAATCCTTCTTGGGTACTATGATATCATTTCCTCTCATGTTTTTCCTGGGAGTTAATACTTTTTTGTTTCATTTCCTGAGACAGGTATCCTGGAACCCTTTGGCTTCTTTAATGCAGTCTGGACTGGTTACCTTTTGAGCTTGTTTCACAGTTGTTATCCTGGGATGTTTCTTTTTATCATTCTTAAAATTCTCTTTTCCTTTCTCCTGTATAAGATCTCCTGTTTCTCATGCTTCCCCACCTTGGTTTATTCATTTCCTTGGAGTAAATGTAGTAGTTTTCTGAGGCATGATATGTGGGAATAAGAACTCTTGAGTTGTTAGTTTGAACAAAAAAATCTTTATTCTGCCTTCACATTTGATCAGTAATTTGGCTGGGTATAAAATTCTAGGTTGAAAATAATTTCTACTCAAAGTACTCATTTCTATTCAAAGTTTAGAAGTCGTTGCTTTTCTTTCATTGTTGCTGTTGAAGTCCAAAGACAGTCCGATTCTTCTTCATTTGTATGTGACCTTCGTTGTCTCCCAATCTCTATAAGCTTTTTGGATATTATTTTTTAATCCTTGAAATTCCATGATAATGTGCTTGAGTGTGAGTCTTTTTTATTTAAGGGCAGTCAGTAGACCCTTCCAAGCTGAGAATTCATGTTCTTTTACTTTGGGAAATTATTGTTTCTTTTTTTACTTGACATTGTTTAGAATCTTTCTGTTGAGGGGGGTTGTGTATGTGTATGTAGTATGTCTAATATGGAATTTCATCTGCCACATTTTACTTTTCATTCCCTAATAAATTGATGCCTGAGTTGCTTTTCTGTAGTCACATACCTTCTTACTTGTACATCTTTATGGACCTGTGGGAAAGTTTTTTGGGTTTACAGTCTCAGGAGTGTGATTCCTGCAGCATAGAATGAGACAATTAGGGGCTGGGGATGTGGCTCAAGCGGTAGCGCGCTCACCTGGCATGCGTGCCGCCCGGGTTCGATCCTCAGCACCACATACAAAGATGTTATGTCTGCTGAAAACTAAAAAAAATAAATATTAAAATTCAAAAAAAAAAGAAAATTAGTTTATGTGCCTACCAGTAGAACAGGAGGGTTCTTGTTTGCTCACACCTTTGCCTCTGCTTGTCTTTTTAATCTTTTTTTAGTCTGATGGGTATAAAGTATTTCAATTTACATTCTCTTAATTACTTATAATTTTGAGCATCTTTTTGATGATTGTTTATTTTGGGTTTCTTCTGTTTTTGGTATGTTGAAGTTCCTTGTGGAACTTTGTTGATTTTAAACTTGGAAAATATTTTCTCTAAGCTTGTCATCTTTCTGTTCATTTTGTCTTTGATTAGATATTCAAAGTTTGTATTGTTTCTTTGATAATCTCTTCATTTTCAACTTTTTCTGTCTTTTTGGAATGTGTATTATTTGGATATAGGACTTCTTAGGTGATTTAGATTTTCTTTTCTTTCCTCTCCATTCCTTAGTCCTTTTTATTTTTGTTTTATTTCTTATTGGTATATTATCATCCCTTAGGTCTTTCTTTTGTTTCCCAAGAGATTTCCTTCGTGTTTTTAGTCCTCTGTTGAATTTTTAATTTCTGTCCACATTTTAAGTTTTTTAGAGCTCATTCTTATATTATCTATATTGTTTCATAGACGCTATAATCTTTTTTGTGAATGTTAATGATCAACTTTATTTTTTGTTTTGTTTTGTTCTATTCATTGCTCTATTTCTTCTGAGTTCCTGTGATTCCATTGCTGTCTTTTTTCTGGGTAGAGGCTTTCCCTAGATGTCAGTAATCTTATGGCTGTGCCGAAAACTGAATTGTATCCTCTGTAGGTGTGGCTTGTTGAGGGTGAACAGGGTAACTGGTTGCCATTTGCAGGACACACTGATATGTCTTTTCTCTTGGACTGATCAGTTTTCCTGAGGAAGAGAGCCTTTAGTCTCTTGCCTGGAAGATACACACTTGGCGGCCATATTTTGAAAACCCTTTTAGAAAAAGTTTTTTTTTTAAATTTTTTTTTTTTTTTTAAAAGCAACCAGGGATTGAACCCAGGGACGCTTTACAATTGAGCCACATCCCCAGCTCCTATTTTTATGTTTTATGAGTTGCTTAGGGCCTCGCTAAGTTGCTGAGGCTGGCTTTGAACTCGAGATCCTCCTGCCTTAGCCTCCCGAGATGCTTTAATTACAGGCATCTGTCATGATTCAGGCCAAGGAACTGGAGTTCTTAATTGTGTTCATATACTCCTGTTTTCTTTCTTTTTTTTTTCTTTTTAGAGAGAGAGAGAGAGAGAGAGAATTTTAATATTTATTTTTTTTAGTTTTTGGCGGACACAACATCTTTGTTTGTATGTGGTGAGGATCGAACCCAGGCCACATGCATGCCAGGCGAGCGTGCCACCGCTTGAGCCATATCCCCAGACCCTATACTCTTGTTTTCAATGTGGTACCTCACTGAGTTTATGTTATGTATGTATTTATTAATTTTGGGGACCTGAGGATTGAACCCAGGACCTCATGCATGCTAGGCCAGCACTGTACCACTGAGTATCCTTGACCTGCTTGGAACACCATTTTAAATTCTCCTTTTCATTTTCTTTGCAGTAATTGTCTCAACATCTGGAGGGGTTAGGGAAGAGTGATTATCTGGCTATGAAGAATATGGGAGAAAATCTGAGTGTGTGATGGTTGTTTAGACTTTCAGCTGACTTCAGTTTTTAGCCCCAGTCCTCACTTTACCCTCTGAAATATCTGGGGGATCTTCTGTTTGTGAAGCAACCTGCCTGGTGGGCGGTGTAAATCATTTGTTTCTTAATGACTCTGCCTTTGCAGGTGTTTTATTTTCAGAGTTCTCCACTTTGCTAGTAAAATGTAACTTGACCAGTAGTTTTATAGCTTCTAAAATGGCTTATATATAAATCCACCATTTACTTTTTACTTTCTCCTGGCTTTAGTTTTTAATATTAAGTGCACATCTTATATTTCTACAAAATTATATATAATTTGTATAATGGAATTAAGATGGATAGCCTTTCATCCACAAATACTATTGCAGATATTAAACGTTCAGAATATTTAGGGTGTGTTTGAGATTTACTGACTATATAGGCTGACTCAGCATACTGTGAATATATAATATCTTGACTATAATAAAAATAGAAAAAATCTATAGTCAGTGTATTTGGGATATAGATTGGTGGAGGATGGAAATACCATTAAATTGAGATGAAGTGATCTTATAGGAGAAAGAAGTTCAAACTTGATCTAAGAAGTGGCAAAGATGTAGGTTCTTATACATTGAAATAATACAGTGATAAAAGTATTGAGGTTAACCTGAGAACTTTGGGGAAGATAACTGAAAAACAGAATCTGAGGTTGGGTAGAGTCATTTAAAGCTGGTACATTTATCTAAGTATAGGATGACCTAGAACAGGTTGATGGCAGTGGAAATTGATAGGAACAGATGAATATCATTTTGGATGAGATAAGCAAATTTTAATAACTGACTAAATGGACATGAGGGAGAAAGTACAAAAATCTTCTTTTGAAAAAAACAATATATTTCAGTTTTACCATCAGGGACTTTTTTTTTTTTAATCTTGTTTTATTTATTGCTGTTTTTGGCTTTACTTCTGTAGAAAAGAAGAGGAAAATTGGACACCATGGTTTTTATTTTAAAGTCTTCTGGGTCCTCAAAGTGTTTAGAAAGTTATTGACAATAACCTAAAATGTTAATGACTTAGGTGATAATATCCTAGAAATGTATGCTTAGGATAAGTCAGATTAATTTTCACATGCTATTTGTTTTTTCTCTTGTCATAGGCTTATATAGATTTTATTTCCTTCCTTTTTCATCAAAGCTCTCGTCAGTCCAACTTCAGCCTGCACTTTCAGATATATTTTGCATTGTTATACAACAGAACAGGTTGTTTTATATTGAATTTCAAATGCTGATGTATATGAGAATTGATGATCTTTAAAAAGAAAACCCCCATACTTTAGGGATCTAGTTGTCTGTCTTAGATCTATTAATCAGACTCTTAGAAAGGATAGTTGAGGTCTGTGTTTTTCAGAAGGTTCTCCAGTGTGACAAATATAATCTACCCCATCCACACCCCTGCCCCAAGAGAATAAACTTACCAGTCTCCTTTATGGATACTGCTGAAGAAATCTTTATGGTTTTAAATGTACGTATTTTGAAGTCTATAGATATAGACACCCCCCCCCCCC
>NW_026000240.1:5882587-5930984 GCF_001458135.2 Marmota marmota marmota
TTTGGTACTGGGGATTGAACAGATGCATATAGTTATATAACCAATTTTTGAAAAGACCTAAGGAGAACAGGTTCTTGCTAAGTTGCTCAGGGCATTGATAAATTACTGAGACTGGTTTTGAACTTGCCATCTTCCTGCTTTAGGCTCCTGAGCTGCTGGGAGTATAGGTGTATGCCACCATACCTGGCAAGCACTGGGTTTATACAAGAGACCTAGGTTCATATACTAACTCTGTCTTGAATTAAGTGTGTAACCATGGCCAAATCACTTCTGAGCTTCCTGATTCTATACCTATAAAAGGTAAGGATAATAATTTTTACCTTATTGGTTTGTTAAGAGATCCAAGTAAAACAGAAGTTATGACATCACATTATGAACCAATGATTCTCAGGCCTGTGCCACCGCACGCCTGTAATCCCATCGGCTCAGGAGGCTGAGACAGGAGGGTCACAAGTTCAAAGCCAGCTTCAGCAAAGCTGAGGTACTAAGCAACTCAGTGAGACCCTGTCTCTAAATAAAATACGAAATAGGGCTGGGGATGTGGCTCAGTGGTTCTCCTGAGTTCCATTCCCAGTACTGGGGGAAAAAAAATGAACCAGTGATTCTCAACCCAGACCCCTATCAAAATCATTTTTAAAAAGAAAATTGTTTTAGGGGCTGAGGGTGTAGCTCAGTGGTAGAGTATGTGACTATCATGTGTAAGGCTCTGGGTTTGATTTTTAGCACGCCCCCCCCCAAGTTCCTACAATTTTCAGCATAACAGATAAGGAGCTCTGTTCTGACCCTCCCCCAGTAAGTAAAACTGAGGAAAATTATAGTATAAAGCCTCTGGAAATGGTTCTGGAACATTCAGAAGTGAAAAATGAGGGGAAAAAGCAAAAATGGGCAGAAATGAAGGGATAAATGATTCAATAATAAGTCTGAGGAGATGTTAATACCCTACTAGGTAGAATCATAACAACTAAAGTCATTAAGGAAACAACACCATAAATGAAAGATAGTAGTTTATTATCTGTGCATGGTACATTCTAATACTGTCAGTGGAAGTTTTAAACTACATATATACTAAACCCTGAATACAAGCTGCAACAGTTGTATGACAGCTGAGATAGCATCTAAGTGAATAATGGTTAGATAGCATACATAGCATTGGTAAACTGGATGAACATAGGGGTTATTTACCTTCCTGGCAAGACAGTAGAATGGTGTGAGATTACATCAGTAATTAGAATGATGTGCAGTTTAAAACATAAATTGTTTATTTCTAGAATTTTTCTGTTTAATAATTTTGGACCATGATTGGTCACAGGTTAACTGAATACTCAGAAAGCAAAACTGCTGCAGATAAGGGGTGGACTATACAAATCAGATATGAAGAAGGACACATTATATGTGACCTTATAAAAATTAGAATTATGAAGAAATGGAACCGTTTTATCCCAATAAATTAAATGGCTTCGACATTTTTTTTTTTTTTCAAAAGAAATACTATCAAAACTGTCTCAGTAAGGAATAGACTACCTTATGAAGGCATCACAAAACTACCTACAAAGAAAAGCCTAGGCCTATCTGATTTCACTGCTGGATTCTACTAAACATTTAAAGAAGAATTATCACTAAATCTTCACAAACTCTTCCAAAAAGCAGAACAGGAAGGAACACCTCCCAACTCATTTTTTTTAATATATATTTTAAGGTGTAGATGGAGACAACATAATGCCTTTATTTTTATGTGGTGCTGGGATCGAACCCGGGTCCCGTCTGTGCTAGGCGAGCGCTCTACTGCTGAGCCACAATTCCAGCCCCCTCCAAACTCATTTTATGAAGCTTGTATTACTTTGATACTATAACCAGAGAAAGGCATTTCAAGAAAACTACAGACCAATATTACAAATATGAACATAAAAGTCCTTGTCAGAATACTAGCAAACTGAATTCAACAGCATATAAAAAGGTTTATACATCATGACTAAGTGGAATTTATCCTAGAAATATGATTGATTTTAAATCAAAAAATCAATTAATGTAATGTATTAGTAAAATTTAAAAAATGCTGTCATCTCAATAGACACTGGAAAAAACATTTGATAAAATCCATCACCTTTTTCTGGTAAAAACAGTCAACTAGAAATAAAAGGGAACTTCTCAACATGACTAAAGTCCATCATTCCTATTGATGAAATACTGGTTGCTTTGCTTTTGCTTAATCTGGTATAAGACAAAGATATCTGTTCTCTCCACATCTATTCGATTTTGTACTGAGGTTTCTAGCCAGAGAAATTTAAGAAAAAGGAAGAAACAATATCAAGGTCAGAAAGGAAGAAGTAAAGTTCTCTTACACATGACATGATCTTGTATATCCACTAAAAAGTTAGCACTCATATGGCAAAATTGTAGTCTATAAGACTAATATGTAAAAATCAGTTGTGATCTATAGGCTTGCAATGTACAGTCTGAAAATGTAAAATTCCATTTATGATGGCATAAAAATAAAATATTAGGAATGAATTTAACAAAAGAAGTCTAAACTTGTAGAAAGAAATTAAAGATGATCAAAATAGAAAAGTATTCTATCTTAATGAGTTGGAATTTAACATGCCTAAAGTGCCAATATTCCCCAAATTGACAGATTCAGTGCAGTTCTATCAGAATCCCAGTTGGCTTCTTTATAGAAATGGAGAAACTGATTTCTCAAATTCATGTGGAATTTAGGAATTCATAATAGCTGAAAAATCTTGAAAAGGAATTTCAGTAGGAAGAATCACTCGATTTCAAAATTTAGTATCAGACAGTAGTAATCAAGACTGTGGAATTGACAGGATAACACTGTGTGTGTGTGTGTGTGTGTGTGGTGCTGGGGATTGAACCCAGGGCTTTGTGCATGTGAGGCAAGCACTCTACCAACTGAGCTACATCCCCAGCCCAGGATAACACATATTAACTTATAGGTCAGTGGCATAGAATTGAGTGTTAAGAAATTAAACCATGAAAAAAAAATATATATATATATATATAATTATGGTCAACTGGTTATCAACAGGAGTGTTATTATAGTCTCTTTGAGCAGTTTTAACAAAATACCAGAGACCAGGTGACTCATAAGCAACAGAAATTTATTTCTTACAGTCTGGAGGCCAAGAAGTCCAAAATCAAGATGCTGGGAGATTCTGTATTTAGTGAGAGCGTGCTTCCTGATTCATAGATGGATGATATTTTCACATGGCAGAAGAGTCAAGCAAACACCCTGGTATCTCTTTTACAAGGGCAATAATCCCTTTCAAGAGGGTTCTATCATCATGACCAAATCATACTGGCCCCACCTTCCAACACCATTACAACAGGAGTTAGGATTTCACATACAATTGAATTTTTGAGGTATACAGATGTTCAGTCTATAGCAGTTGCCAAGACCATTCAATGAAGAAAGAACAGTTTCACCAAATACTGTTGGGAAACTGCGTATCCGCTTAAAAAAGAAGTTTGACTCTCACCATGTAGAAATCTAACTCGAAATGGATTACAGACTTATATGTAAAAAATAACATATAAAACTCTTAGAAGGCAACATAAGTAAGGCCCAGGATTTTTTTTTTTTTTTTAAAGAGAGAGAGAATTTTAATATTTTTTAGTTTTCGGCAGACACAACATCTTTGTTTGTATGTGGTGCTGAGGATCAAACCCGTGCCGCGTGCATGCCAGGCGAGTGTGGTACCGCTTGAGCCACATCCCCAGCCCCTAGGATTCTTAATATTATGACACTAAAAGCATGGACAAGAAAAGAAAAAGATTAATTTGGACTTCAAAATTAAAAACTTTTGTGCTTGGAATGATACCATTAGGAAAGTGGAAAGATAACCTATATAATAAAAGAACATGTACAAATTATAGTTGATAAGACAGTTATCTGAAATGGATAAAGAATTCTTACAACTCAAAAGTAAAAATAAACCAATTAAAAAAGGGACAAAAGAATTTGAATAAATTTTATTTGGAGATATTACAGTTAGCAAATAATTAGTTTGAAAAGATGCTGTATTTCATTAAGTCTTCAGGGTATTGCATACCAACACCACAATGAAATATTGCTTCATATGCACTAGAATGGTTAGGTTAAAAATCTCAATAGCAAAGTGTTAACGAGGATGTAGGGAAATTGCAACCCTCATGCTGTTGATGGGAATTTAAAATGGTAAAGCCACTTTGGAGAAACAGTTGGATAGTTCCTCAGTTAATAAACATATTACATACCTCAGCATTTCCATTCTTATGTATATAGCATGAGAAATAAAAGTTTGCATATGGGAAAACTCATCTACAAGCATTTATAGAAACATTGTTCATAATAGCCAAAAGGCAGAAATAGCTCAGATGTCCCTCAGTTGATCAATGATTAAATATAATTGGATATGTACATAGAATGCAGTATTTTTGAGCCATAGAAAGGTCTGAAGTACTGATACATGCTACAATGTAAATGAGAATAGTTTTGCCAGATATTGTTGGGAAACTGCATAGTCACTTGAGAGTTAAGAGTCAGTTAATTGAAGGAAGCCAGTCATAAAATATTGCATATTATATGATTGTGATCACATGATATGTCCAAAATAGGAATGTTAGTTAAATGATACAGTGTTCTTTTTAAGGTGATGAAAGTACTCTGAAATTCACTCCAGCGATGGTTGCACACAGCTGTGAATACAGTAAACCCCCCCCCCCCAAAAAAAAAGCAAAAAAATGATGCATTATGTATTTTAATAAAACTTTTTAAAATAATCAAATCATTTTTGGTGACTCTTTGGGGTGAGTTTAGGCATGTATATGTTTAAGACTGAGCTTGTGGAATAGCAAAGCTTATGATAGTTAACAGTAAGCTCAGCTGTTCTCTCTCCACACTTGTAGAAATCATGACCACCCCAGGAAAAGAGAACTTTCGCCTGAAAAGTTACAAGAACAAATCTCTGAATCCTGATGAGATGCGCAGGAGGAGGGAGGAAGAAGGACTACAGTTACGCAAGCAGAAAAGAGAAGAGCAGGTAAGTTCTTGTTTATTTCTTATAAAGAACTTAATGCTCCATATTAAGAAGGAAATCTCACTCCCATTTTTATTTTAACGTTTAATAAAAGTTTCCCTTCCCCTTCTATAAAATCAACATATTTTGAGGATAGGGAAGAGAAGGTACTGAAAAATGGATTAAAAAAATGGGTCAATCTCTCAGTTTCCTATTTTCTCAGTATAACTACTATTTAATATTTTGGCCTATATTTTGTTTTTCATAAATTGATGCTTCCTTCTTAAGATTTTGTACATGTTGATTCTCAGATGACCAAAAAGCATTGCTTCTTGTTATAAACTTTAATTTGAAAATTTATAAACATAATACAAAAATAAAGAGATAATGAAGCTTATAAACCCATACCTGCTGCTTCTTTTTTTCTTTCTTTTTGGGTGATGTTGTGATTGAACTCAGGGCCTTGTGCATGCCAGGCAAGCACTCTACCAGTAGAGCTATATCCCCCCAAAATGTGGCATTTATACACTAAAAAATAACAAGATCATGGCATTTACAGGGAAATGGATGGCATTGGAGCAGATTATGCTAAGTGAAGTTAGCCAATCCCTAAAAAACAAATGCCGAATGTCTTCTCTGATATAAGGAGGTTGACTCAAAATGGGATAGGGAGGAAGAGCATGAGAAGAAGATTACCACTAAATAGGTGGGAGGGAAAAGGAGGAAGAAGGGGAATTGCACGGAAGATGGAAGGAGACCCTCATCGTTATACAGAATACATGTATGATGTTGTAAGGAAAAAAAAAATCTAATGTGTCCCATTAGATTGGGTAGAGAGAAGTGATGGGAGGGGAGGGGAGGGGAAGGGGGAATAGGAAGGGCAGCAGAATAAAATAGACATTATTATTGCTGTATGTATATAAGTGACTGTGTGACCAATGTGATT
Organism: Marmota marmota marmota; assembly: GCF_001458135.2. Taxonomy (NCBI): domain Eukaryota; kingdom Metazoa; phylum Chordata; class Mammalia; order Rodentia; family Sciuridae; genus Marmota; species Marmota marmota. The sequence continues at coordinate 5,888,543 of NW_026000240.1, forward strand.
CTACAACCTGTACAATCAGAAAAATGAGAAATTATACCCCATTTGATTCAAATGTATGAATTGTCAAGATCATTGTATTGTCATGTGTAGCTAATTAAAAAAAATATATAGAGCTGTATCCCTAGCCCCACCATACCTGCTTCCTATTTGTTTACCTTTACATTCCTTTAGTTTTAAAGTAAAATTTCAGGGAATGTATCTTTTTATTCCTGAATGATTTCTGTATTATTCATAAGAACATTTATGACATTGGGTTTTTAAATTTTTTTCCTTTTTTAAAATCATTTTTAACCTGAGAACATCTTATAAGAGCTTTGGGACTTAGCCTCACTGTATCTCCCTTTAAAAGTGCTTAGGACTAGGCTGGGGTTGTGGCTCAAGTGATGGAGTGCTCGCCTAGCATGTATAAGCACTGGGTTCGATCCTCAGCACCACATAAAAATAAAAAATAAAGGTATTGTGTTCACCTACAAAACACACCACACACACATAAATGCTTAGGACAAATGGTTCATCACTTTCTTTTTCTTTTAATATTTATTTTTTGTTGGACATAATATCTTTATTTTATTTATTTTTATGTGGTGCTGAGGATCAAATCCAGGGCCTCACGTTTGCTAGGCGAGCGCTCTACAGCTGAGCCATAACCCCGGCCCAGTCTATCACTTTCAACAGACATTTAAAGGCCTAAAGCTTAGGTGACTGTTTTTTTTCTTTTGCTAAGAATAGACTTTTGAGTCTTGAAGGACCTTTTGACCCCCACATTATAAAAACTTTATAAAGGTGAAGGCATATAAATGAGTGAGAACCCTTCATACCTGAAAAATAAGATAATCTGTCATAAATATTTTGCAATTACAGTGAAATACTTATGTGGTGCTGAGGATGGAATCCAGGGCCTCGCACATGCAAGGCAGGTGTTCTGCTGCTGAGCTGCCATCTCAGCCCCAACACATACTCTTGAGAAGCACAGCTCTAGATAATTTAGGTGAAATCGAAGAGTACATTACAGTCGCAGTGTTTTATTTGTTAGGGTTGTAGATGTTTGAATCAAGCACTTTATTATTAGCATTATCATCATTATTGATAAGGGTACTTTGTAATATTATGAAAGACTTTATATTGAGTATAGTGAATAAAGTTATAAATTCTTTCTATCTTATCATCGTTCACAGTAACTATTTATTCATAAAAGGGTTTCTTTTGGATTCTTATTGCCTCTCTCCGTCTGTGGATTTATTATCCTTTTGTTTGGATTAATTTATTAGATTCTGTTTTTGTGGTAAAGTTCCTTTTCTTTGAAATCAAAAAACATATTGTTATGTACTTATATTCACCTATATAAATGTGAATGTATGCATATATGCAGGTGAACACAGGTACTGATCTGAATATAATCTCACACGTAGGGATTGTCTTTAGTATAAAGCCATTTTAAGTTGTGGTAGTGGTACTCTATCATTAACGTAGTGTTTTATTTTGTTTCTTCTTGGCAATTGCTAGTTCATACAATTAAACGCTTATAAAATTTACATTAAAAATAAAATTTTCATATTAATTGCCTGAAGGTAGATGCTCAAAGTACTTAGTATATCAGGTGGCAAGTATGACCTTCATACATCTGACTAAAACAATTTTTTATTGGAAGTTTACCATATTTATTGTATGAGATCAGAAATTGCATTAGGGCTTTTATTAGTTTCTGGAGACTGCTCTATAAAATTTTAATTTTGTCATTTCACATATACTAACTTGTATGGCCAGAACTAGTAAGAGTAAACAGGCTTCCCAATACCAAAACAGTACTTACTTCACGCCTAATTTCTAAAATAGTAAACATCAGGAAAACACAAATTCATTCAGGGACTGTTTATCTTTGCACAGTTGCTTTGTCATCTATCTGAAAAAGTAACTGGCTTACACCAACTGAGCAGTTAGATTTGAGAGTAATATAGGAGTGGATGCTGCCAAATATACAAAAGATATCTAGCTTTTAGGGCTATCCCTTCAGTATATAAGAACTTAATATTTGTTATCCAGCAGCACTATATAAATGATCTTTGTGCAATTGGCAATGACAGACCAAATTAAAGTTTATTTTTGGTAGAGCATTTTACTATTTATTAATGCCTTTCTAATTGAGCTCTTACTTTCTCTTTTTCTACAGTGCTAGGGATTGAACCACTGAACTGTTATTTCCAGCCCCTTTTCATTTTATTTTTTTTTAAGATTTTATAGTTGTAGATGGACAGCGTGCTTTTACTTGTTTAGCTTTTTATGTGGTGTTAAGGATTGAACCCAATGCCTCACGTATGCTAGGCAAGCGCTCTGCCACTGAGGTATAGCCTCAACCCCTCCTTTTTATTTTTTATTTTAAAATAGTGTCTTGCTAAGTTGCCCAGGCTGGTCTAAACTTGGCATTCCTCCTACCTCATTCAGCCTCCTGAGTAGCTGGGATTACAGCTACCATGCCCTGGTGGTAACTTGTAATTCTTCACATACAGAAAGAACACTTTGTGTTTACTAGTAAAAGTTTTTGACACTTGCTGGCTCAGTGTCAGTGGATAACACAAGTGTTGTTAAAAAGTTCATAAAAAAACAATGATGAAGAATGGAGACTTTCTTGTTATTAAGAGTTACAAGAAATATCTTCTGGAATAACCAAGATGATAAACTCTGGATAGCTAGTATTTCCCATTAATTATTTGACAGACTAGGCAACCTGTAGTCTGTAAATAAGTGTATGCAAATCATGATTTTTTTTTTCCAAAAAAACCATTTTTACTTGGAATACTTTGTGTACCAAGTTGAAAAAGCCCAGTAATGCTAAAATACTTGAAAATACTTGAAATAATTTTTCTGCTTGCTTTCTCAAATAAGCCACTTTCAGCTCTCTTCAATGTTCAGTGTGGCTTTGACTGTTACATTTCTAAATAATATGTGTATATTACTGTGTAACTTTTTCAATTTGAAGTATTATCTATTGATGTTCTTTTATGATAGTTGAAGATTTAAATTCTTATATAACTTTCCATTTTTCCATTCTCCTAGTACAGTAATATTTCATTATGTATGTGTTATCCACACTAAGTAGTACACTGTGGTTACATTTTCTTTTTTGTACTTTCTTTTTCTTGGAATATCCTCCCCCAACTCCTTTATTAAACTAGTTTGGCTTTCTTCAGATTTTTGGACTAAATTTTTTTCAGTTCTGAGTCTTTCCACAGCTTTGTGTGGTTTATGGACTTGTTTCTCAACAGTAATCCCTCCACAGAATTTTTAGGTTTGATCTTCCATTATAGTGACTCATGGCTTTTCTAAGCCTGCCTTTTATTGTCATAGATATGGTTAGGGGTTACACATTTCTTCTGATTTCAGTAAATTAGAATAATTTATAGTTTTTGTCTTTCTTATGATTGCAGGGTGGTGTTTCTGAGGGTAGGCGGATAGAAAGGACTGTTATTTTTAATTTGTATAACTCATCCTGAAAGGCAGATTGTTTTATTTTTGTTACTAGTGGTGTGAAAATTATATTGATTTAGAAAAGAAAAGTTGTGTGATCTATTTTAATTCTTCTGTTGTAAATAATAGAGCTGTATGATCTATTTAATTGTATGTGAATAGTACATTGTTGTGAATAATAGAGTATACAGTTCTAGAATAGTGCACTGGATTAATTAGTAATTTTGAAGTATGGATGATAATAGTTAACTATAGAGTATTGTATGTATGTCAGGTAAACACTTTATGAATTAATTCTGTCAGCCAAACTTCAAGGTGAGTTATTTTTTTATGAAATTTTATGTGTAGATTGAGCTTGTGAGCCACAAATGAAAAATTTAGATTTTATTGGATGAAATTCAATCCAGGTGAATGTCTTTAGATAATCTCTGTGATCCTGGGAAATATATAATATAATATTTTTATAAAAAATTGAAAAGGGAAGGATATACATTCATTACTGACATTCGTAGTTTTTTTTTTTTTTTTAATCTCCCCTTGTGGTTGCAGCAGTTCAGTGGAAATGACCTTGGTCCTAAAGAATAATACTCTTTGTCACTTGAAGGAACCTTTGAAATCATCTAGACCAGTAATGTCCAAATTGTGTTCTGTGGAACTTTTTTTTTTTAATTGTTCCTTTCCCTTCCTTCCTTCCTTCCTTCCTTCCTTCTGTAGGTGGACACAATACCTTTATTTGTTTATATTTTTTTGTGTGGTGCCAGGGATCGGACCTAGTGCCTCATGTATACTAGGCAAGTGCTGTACCACTGAGCCACAACCCCAGCCCTTCTGTGGAACTTTTGAGATTCTGGATGTGTCTCCTCCTAGTTTTGTTTTCTCTGAGACATTTGAAAGCTAGTATGGTAGCCACTACCCACAGGTGGCTATTGAGCATTTAATATGTGGCTTATTCAGATTGAGATGTCATGTAAATATAAAATTTACACTTGAGTTTTGAAGATACAGTAGGAAGAAAGAATATGAAGTATCTTTTCTTTTTTTTTTTTTAAAGAGAGCGAGAGAAAGAAAATTTTTTAATATTTATTTTTTGGTTTTCGGTGGACACAACATCTTTATTTGTATGTGGTGCTGAGGATCAAACCCAGCGCCGCACGAATGCCAGGCAAGCACACTACCGCTTGAGCCACATCCCCAGTTCATGAAGTATCTTTTCTAAATTGACAACATATTGAAACCATATTCTGGGCATGTGAATTAAATATTATCAAAAATTTTTAATGTGGCAACAAGAAAAATTTTATTATATTTCTATTGAACAGATGTAGATCATCTGCTGGATAACAAAACTCTGGAGTTTGAGTGATTTGCCTAAGATTATATAGTAGATTAGTGGAACCAAAAGCCTCTTGCATCTGGATTAATGCTCTTTCCACAGGATTATGTAGCATTAGGTTGATCTAATGAAAGTTATTTGGTGACTCCCTGTGGCACAAATCTTGTGTTCATTTTGCAGGGCAGTATTAGAAAGAAAGCATATTTAAAATTGATGGTCAAAACAATGTTTGAAGTACTTAGCTCACTCCTTATTAGTACTGACTATTAAGTGAAATCAGTCGTACCTTTTGGAGACTAGTAATAAATCTCTGATTCTGTATGACCCCAATTCACTTACAGAATTATTTTATTAATAATGATTTTTACATTTACTCATGATGCTGGGAACTTTTCACTCGAACAGTTGCATAACTTGCATTTTCCCCCAGCATTCTATTGCTTCATAAATTGTTTTTTCAAATTGAATATGCCATACACTTCTTTCTTCTTTTGTGCTTGTTTTGTTTTGTGATGTTAGGGATTGAACCCAGGGCTTCTCAACGGTAGGCAAGCATTCTGCCAGTGAGTTACATCCCCAACCCCTTAACCTCATTCTTAACTTTCATCAAACTAGTTTTTTAAGAACTTTATGTATGTATGTATGTATGTATGTATGTGGTGCTGAGCCTCAAACCCAGCGCCTTGCACGTGTTAGGCGAGTGTTCTACTGCCGAGCCACAATCTCAGCCCCCATGGAAACCAGTTTTTGTTCGTGCTTCTTTTAGGTAATAGTAGTAACTGCATGTTGGTCAGCTTTTTTCATTGTTCCGCCTGCTGTTTTGAAACTGCTACTAGAGTTTCTATCACTGCATTAGTATCATTTAAGATATCTTGAAAGTAATTGTGTTTTAAAAACAAAACATTTTATTGTATTTTCTGTAATAGACTTTTCCTCCAGTAGTTTTGAATGCTGTTGACTTAGCTTTGCTATTCCAAGTCAGTTATCAGATCAGCAATTGTATTTTTCATGACCAGTTGTAATATTATACTAAAGACACTGTCTAAACATTTATAATGTCAGTAGATAAAATTTTTAGTGATTAAATATGATTTTGGGATCCATGTGTTTTATTTATGTATTTTATATATATCTATATATCTATATATCTATATCTATCTATCTATCTATGTATATGTATATATAGATAGATAGATAGATATAGATATATAGATATATATATAGATATATATATAGATATAGATAGATAGATAGTAGATGGGCACAATAGCTTTATTTTATTTTTATGTGGTACTGAGGATTGAACCCAGTGCCTCACATGTGCTAGGTGAGTGCTCTACTACAGAGCTACCATCCTACTCCTGGAATTTTGTACTTTAAATAATCGTAAACTAAATAAAAATGAGGGGAGAAATTCATATAAACAATAAAAAAGTAAGGAAACAAATTACCTTTTTTTATTTTTTGGTAGTTTAGATGGACAGAATACCTTTATTTTATTTGTTCATTTTTATGTGGTGCTGAGGATCGAACCTACTGCCTCACGCATGCTAGGCAAGCACTCTGCCACTGAGTGCATCTTTTTTTTTTTTTTTTTAATTTTAATTAGGTATATATGACAGCAGAATGCATTTTGATTAATTGTACACAGTTGCAGTACAACTTTTCATTTGTCTGTACATGATGTAGCGTCTCACCATATGTGTAGTCATACATACACCTAGGGTAATAATGTTCATCTCTTTCCACCATTGTTCCTGCCCCCATGACCCTCTCCTCCCTTCCCTCTTCCTCTCTTCCCTTTGCCCAAAGTTCCTCCAATTTTCCCATGACATCCCCCTCCCCATTATAGGTCAGCATCCACTTATCAGAGAGAACATTTGGCCTTTGGTTTTTTGGGATTGGCTTACTTCGCTTAGCCTGATATTCTCCAGGTCCATCCATTTACCTGTAAATGCCATAATTTTATTCTCTTTTAACACTGAGTAATATTCCATTACACACACACACACACACATATATATATATATATATATACACACACACATATATACATATATATCACAGTTTCTTTATTCATTCATCTATTGAATGGCATGTAGGTTGCTTCTACAGTTTAGCTATTGTAAATTGATCTGCCTCAAACATTGATGTGGCTGCGTTACTATAGTATGCTGATTTTAAGTCCTTTGGATATAGACCGAGGAGTGGGATAGCTGGGTCAAATGGTGGTTCCATTCCAAGGTTTCTAAGGAATCTCCATACTGCTTTCTAGAGTGGTTGCACCAATTTGCAGTCCCATCAGCAATGTATGAGTGTGCCTTTCCCCCACATCCTCGCCAACACTTATTGGTATTTGTATTCTTGATGACTGCCATTCTGACTGGCATGAGATGAAATCTCAGAGTAGTTTGGTTTGCATTTCTCTAATTATTAGAGATGTTGTTAAACATTTTTTTTATATATTCATTGATTGTGTATCTTTTTCTGAGAAGTGTCATTTCAGCTCCTTAGCCCATTTATTGATTGGGTTGTTGAAGCAAATGATCTTAACTACATGTCATGCTTGTGGCAAAGCCACTTAGAGAGGTTTTTTTTTTTTGTACCATGGATTGAGCCTAGGAGTGCTAACCATTGGGCGACACCCCCAGTCCTTTTTCTTTTTCATTTTGAGACAGAGACTCATTCAGTTGTGGAAGCTGGGTTTGAACTTAGGATCCTCCTACTTCAGCCTCCCAGGTTGCCGGGATTACAGGCATGTACCACTATGTCTGGCCAGAGAAGCATTTTCAAATACGTTTTTAAACTATATGAATTTGATTTAACTATCTGTATTGATGTATATCCTAAGAACCAAAGTAATTGTAAACAAATCTTCAAAATTGCTTTTAGCCATCATAAAATTGACAATTATCATGAAACTGTATATATGTATGTATGTATAAACTATGTTTGTGTATGTATAATTTATATGTAAATCAAAGAGGTTAACTAGATATGAATTGGTAATAACACTAGGAAGTCTTTTTTTTTTTTTTTTAAGAAAACACCTGCTCTGTCCTGAAAAGGCCTAGAAATAGTGAATTACATTTAGTAGTGAGCATTCCAGCCATCCTAAGACTTAGTATTCAGAAATAGATAGTATTTCCCAAAAGAACCAGACTCTTTGAAAAAAAATAACTTATTTCTAATCAAAAATAGGGAATACTCAAGATGAACTGTAAATTTTATATAACACAAAGAAGTTATCTGAGATTACTGAAATTGTATCGAAAGAGTCAGGAGTTAACTTGAATAGGCTTCTTAGGCCAAAAAAAGGGGGGGGGGGTCGGTATTTTGAGTATCAGAAAGGATACTATAAGGACTTCTGCTTTTGGCTAAAATGGGTAAGCAGAGCTTCCATTTACCTTCTTACCTCAAGTAACAAAGAATCAACAGTTAAAATACATGAAACAACGGTTCTATAGCCTATGTATGTTGAGATAAAGTTTAGAATATGAGAAGTCCAAGGCATGGGACAGAGTGTCAGAAAAGAAGACTTGTATATAGAAGCTTGGAGATCTTCAAGGTGTTTCCTCAAGTATTCAGTAGAGTTTACTGGTCAGCATGTGTGATTGAGAAAACTACCCAAGGTTAGAGAAAATGCTGTTGGAAAGGATATAGTGCCCGATGCTTACACAGGGCTGGGAATAGTGCCTGTTCCCACCAGCCACTCTAGGAAAACTCTTTACTTCATGGAGAATTAAGTAGAGTATTTACAAAAGTCTTGATTAGGGTTAGGGTTAGGGTTAGGGTTAGCTCTAGACTTAGCACTACTCACACCTACATAACAAATCATAGAAACAAGGTCCAAAAGCATCAAAATGTTTTAATATAACTTAGCTGCCTGCCAGAACAGAGATCAAGAGTATTTATATGAATACAAAGTATTTAACAAGATAAAATTGGTAATGTCTAGCATCCAAAGATAGCCAAGTATACAAATAAGCAAGAAAATATACCTGTAATGAGGAGAGATCACTTGAAACTGACAGATGGTAGACTTAGCAGAGAATGACATTAAGGTTATCGTAACTGTATTTCCTATGTTGAAAGAGTTAAGTTAGAGACATGGAAATATTTTAAAAGACAATAATTAAACTTGTGGAGATGAAAACTATGAGTCTGAGATAAAAATTACAAATGGGATTGGTGACAAATTAGAAATTGCAGAATTAATTGGTGAACTTCAAGGCATAGGAATAATCTAAAATGAAAAAGAGGTAAAAAGAACAACCACTCCTTTGTACATACATGCAAGGGGGAAAAGACTGCAATTGAGTTATGGGACAATTTCAAGAAACATAATTTATGAATAATTGGGGAGTTTCCAAAGGCAAAGAGGATAGAAGAGAAAAAAAATATTTAAAGAAATAACATCTTGGGGCTGGGGTCGTGGCTCAACGGTAGAGCTCTTGCCCCTGGGTTTGATACTCAGCACCACATAAAAGTAAATAAATAAAATAAAGATATTTTGTCCAACTACAACTAAAAAATAAACATTTTTTTTTAAAAAGAAATAACATCTTAAAAAACTTTTCATAACTAATGAAAACTGTAAATTCACTGATTAAAGAAATGTAAATAATCACAAGAAACATGATTAAAACCACATATAACTAAACTCAAAACCAATCCTAAAGAGTCTTAAAAACATAGCTGGGCATGGTGATACATTCCTGTAATTCCAGTGGCTCAAGAGGCTGAGGTGGGAAGATAACAATTTCAAGGCCAGCCTCAGCAATTTAGCAAGGTCCTAAGCAACTTAGTGTGGTATCCTGTCTCAGAATAAAAACGGTTGGGGATATGACTCAGTGGTAACATGCCCTGGGTTAAATCCCCAGTGGTCCCCCCCCAAAAAAAACACAAAAACACATAAAGAGCATCAAAAACATATATTAAAGAAAGGGCAGTTTTTTCAACAAATGGTGCTGGGAAATCTGGATATCCAAATGTAGAAAAATGGAATTAGACTTTCTCTCATCATGTGCAAAAGTTAAAATCCGTCAAAGACCCAAATGCAAAACCCAAAATTATGAAACTACTGGAAGAAAACAGGAGAAACTCTTGGGAAAACTACTTGTTTTTATTCTCATGCAACAACAATTTGGGGCTTCTAAGATCTCATAAGTTGTAGTGATTTCTCATCACTGACAGGCATTCAGTTCTGCAACTCTATCTGGGTATCTTGGAATTCGAATTGGATTCTGACACTGTCCACCTGGAGATAGTGTAGGATCCCACAGGTTGAAGGCTCATCTCCAAGACTTGCTTGTTCCCCTCTCTACTTTAGATGCTAGTTGCAAGCCCTAAGTTGTTTAACTAGTGCTTCAACTTCCAGTTATAAATCGGGGTTTCCACACTTACTTCCTTGGGTTTAATTTATTTGCTGGAGCAGCTCAAAGATCTCAGGAAAACCTATGCTGGTTTATTATAAAGGATATTTATGAAGAAATGCTTGGAACCTCCGTGTATTCAACCACCTGGGAGTTCCCTAAATCCTATTCCTTTTGGGTTTCTTTGCAAATCCAATGCTGATAAAGTGAGTTGAATAACCCAGGCTTGTGTGTTTTAAATTCTCAGCCTCTCTGTGTAGCATTCTTCCGTGGTATGGGGCAGGAAGCCTCTGGAATGAGGATTCTGTGACCTACTATCAGAGAAGGGTAGTAGAGAATTTATGGACAGCTCCAAGACAGAAAAGGGAAGAAGAGATTAACCTTCCTGTAACCCTCCTTGAGGAAGAAAAAATCTGGTTTCTGTGGGCTGCCTCAGTGAGGAAGTTATGAGTCAGAAACCATAGAGTCGAACCAAAATATATATATTATACATTGGAAAATAAGTATGTAAAAGACGCTCCATATCACAAATCGTCAGGGAAATACAAATCAAAACCATGAGATATCATCTTATCCCAGTTAGAATAGCTATACTGAAAAAGACAAAAAGTAATATGTTGGGTGGGGGATATAGCTGAGTTGGTAGAGGGCTTGCCTCAAATGCACAAGGCCCTGGGTTCAAACACCAGCACCACACATACACACAAAAAAAAATAAATAAATTACTAAAAAGTAACGTTTACAAGGATGCAGAGAAAGCAGAATTTTTGTACACTTTGTACACTGTTGGTGTGAATGTAAATTAATATAGCCATTATGGAAAATGCTATGGATGTTCAAAAAACTAAAAATATAACTACCATATGATTCATTAGTCCCACTACTAAGTATATAGCTGAAGGAAATGAAATAATTATATCAAAGAGACACTTGCACTCCCATGTTTATTAGAGGATTATTTACAGTTGCCAAGATATAGAGTCAGTTGAATTGTCCACTGACAATTGAATGGGTAACGTGGCATATGTACACAATGGAACGTTATTTAGCCATAAAAAGGAATGAAATTATATAATTTGCTGCAACATTTTATATTGAGTGAAATAAATCAGGCCCAGACAAATACTACTTTCTCTTGCTCATAGGTGAAAGCTAAAAGTTGATTTTGTAGAAGTAGAGAGTAAATTAGTGGCTATTAGAAATAAAGAGGGTAGGGAGATAAGAGATAAAGATTGGCTAATGGGTACCAAAATACAATGACATGGAAAAGAATTAAGTTCTAATGTTTTAGAGCATAGTAGGGTGACTATAGTTCATGAGAATTTATTATATATTTTGTAAAAAACTGGAAGAGAGTTTCCCAACACAAAGAAATGATAAGTGTTTAAGGAGATAGAAATTCATATTGTTCTGATTTGACCAGTCAAAATTGAATATATGGGTCAAATTATCAACACTATATACAACAAATATGTATCATTATTATATTTGATGAAGAAAATACACAAAACAGGCATATTTCTGTATAAGAGGGCAAATAATAATGGTGACATCAAATTTGTTACTGAAAAACCAATAGGAGCCAGATTTTAGTGGAGAAATATCTTTAACAAAAGAAATTGTCAACTTAGAATATACCTGGCAAAAATATTTTTCAGAGATGATTGTGAAATGTAGGCGTGTTCAGAAATATAAAAATTGAAAGAATTTACAATTAGACCCACACTACAGGCAATGTCAAAGGCATCCTTTGGACAGAAGTAGAATAATAGCCACCATTACACTGAAGCAAATCCTAGACATCATATGTATCTCTAAAGGATAAAGACTTTTTAATTTAAACCAGAATAGTGTTATACCTTAAAAATAAACAGTTCCTTAATAACAAAATGTCTAATCAACGTTCAGATTTCCTACATTGTCTCATGATCTTTTTTATAATTTTTAAGAACAGAATCTACAGTTTTTGTCTTGCATTTGGTGACATATTTCTTAAACTCTCCTCTAAAAAGTCTTTATTTGTGGTTAACATCCTACATAATATGAAATTTACCCTCTTACCATTTTAAATGGACAGTTTGGTAGTATTAATCATGTTGACATTGTTGTGTAACAGATATCTAGAACTTTTTCATCTTGAAGTTATTACAGGGCTAGGGCCTTCTGGAAAATTGAGGCAGTGAGAGGACAAGCCATTGAAACCCCAGTTCTTATGCTCAAGTCAAAAAGATTTCAGACGTGTTGCTTGGAGTAACAGGCATGAATTTATTAAAAGAGATGGAAAAGCAGAAAGGGGGCCACTCCCAAGGAAGAGAGTCACTTCTCAGAGAAGGACAGCATGCCTCTCCTTGACTGTAGTTTTATTGGGGTCCCAAGGAAGTTTCCAGAGTCCTACCCAGGTCCACCTCTTGACTTTTGAGTGACAGCAGAATGACATGAGACTTTCAAGTCCCCACTGCTGTGACCACTCTAGATCACTTTGGCCCACATTGACATTCTAATTGGAACCCTACAGATTCCAGTGTTCTTATGGTTGGGAGGAATTAATCCTTCTCTTCTTGAATTCTGGAATCTGGTCTCTGTAAAAAGGGTTAAAAAACCCCCCACTTCAGGATAACTTATGTTCCTCTTATTGGAATTATTTTGGGCCTCCATATTTCTCCTGTAGATAATGGTAATTTGCTGAGGAATGTAACATATTCTGTCCACTTAAGCCAGGCAGGGCTGCGGGCGCTACATTGCTTTTCAAAGGTGAAAGCAGGTGAAGGTCAGCACAGTGGTCTCATTTTATAGAATTACTCCTTTGATCTCATATTCCCACCAATCATGTCTTCGTCCCCTATAAAAGCTATAGAACATTAAAGAACTATTCCTAATTTCTTCTTCCCCAAGACCCCTTTCTGTTTCCATGTTTTTGACTTCCCTAGAAATCTCATTTAAGTGGAACATACAATGTTTGTCTCTTTGTGACTGGTTTATTTCATTCAGCATAGTGTCCTTAAGGTTTATCCATGTTGTAGCATAAACTACAGGATTGCCTTCCCTTTAAGGATGAGTAATATTTAGTTGTACATCTCAGTGCATTTTCTTTATCCATTTATCTGAATTGGTGGACATTTGGACTGCTTCTACCAGTTGGCCATTTTGAATAATGTTGCAGTGAATATGGGTATGTAATGTCTCTCTGATATTCTGCTTTAAAATTCTTTTAAATATATACTCAGAAGTAGTACAGCAGGATTATATGACAGTTTTGTTTTTGTTTTTTTTTTTCCTAGAAATTTCTTTACTGTTTTCTGTAGGAATTGCACATTTTATGTTACATCCAGCAGTGTGCGAGGTGTTCCATTTTTTTTCACATACTTGTCAACACTTGTTTTCTGTTTTTTGATAGGGGCCATTCTAATGATTTCTCACCTTTTTTTTTTTTGTATCGAGAAGTAATGTTGACCATTTTTTTCATATCCTTAATGTCATTTGTGTATCTTAGGAGAAATGCCTATTCAGCTCTTATTTTAAAATTGGGTGTTGAGTTGTAGGAGTTTGTTGTATATTTTGGTATTCAAATCCTTATCAGATATATGATTCACTGTCATTTTCTCCATTCTGTAGGTTGCCTTTTCACTTTATTGTCTAATGTGCAGAAGTTTTAAGGTTTAATATAGTCCTTTTTGTTTATTTTTTTCATCCTTTGTGAGTTTGATGTCATTTCTGAGAAATCATTGATATTTGGTGTTGAAAAGATTTTCTCCTCTAAGAGTTTTGTAGTTAGACTGAGGATTAAACCCAGGGCCTTACATATGGTAGGCAAATTCTTTATCAATTTTAATCTATTTTGAGGTAATGTTTGTATAAGGTTTATGGTAAGGATTCACCTTCATTCTTCTACACATAGATGTCTTGTTTTCTTGACACCATCACTAATAACTTTCGCCACCCGATTTTTCTGTTTTCTCATTTATTCCTTGGAAAGATGGTGTTAGAGAAGACATTTTCCTTGTGGAACCTATGAGTCTGAATGAGTATGCCATTTAAAGTGTTCCTTGGCTCCCATATTTCATAAGAACTCATAGTTAAATATAAAGACTTGGTTAGATACAATTTTTTTTTTTTTTTTTAACAAGGAGACTTTGTAGATGACACTTTACTTCCTTGAGCATCACATTTTTAAAAATTTGTTTTAATTAGTTACACATGACAGTACAATGGAGCATCACATTTAAAATCACTCTCTTTTTGTGATGTTATTGATATTGCTAACATGATCTATCTACTATAAAGAGGCCCCACCAGCCTTTCACCACAGATTTTAGCAGCTTTCGATGATCACTGCTAAGGTCTACTACTTTAATAGTAGCTGTAGTGATAATTCCCTCTACTTTTATTAGCCTGTACTTTTTAAAAAAAATTTTTTAGTTGTAGATGGACACAGTGCCTTTATTCATTCATTCATTCATTGGGGGGTACTAGGGATTGAACTGAGGGGCACTCGACAATTGAGCCGCATCCCCAGACCTATTTTTTTGTATTTTATTTAGAGAGAGGGTCTCACTGAATTGTTTAGCACCTCGCTTTTGCTGAGGCTGCCTTTGAACTTGAGATCCTCCTGTCTTTTTGCACAAACTGCACCTGGCTTTCAGGATTCTTAAGGATATAATGAAAAGCACTTTATTAGGCTGACTTTGGAAAGAATATTTTCTTTGCCTATGCAAATTAATCAATTCTTTTTTTTTTTCTTTTTTTTCTTTTTAATACTAGGGATTGAACTCAGGGGCACTTGACCACTGAGCCACATCCCCATCCCTTTTTTGTATTTTATTTAGAGACAGGGTCTTATTGAGCTACTTAGGGCTTCTCTAAGTTGCTGAGGCTAGCTTTGAATTCCCAAGCTTCTGGGATTATGGGCATGTGTCACCGTGCCTGCCTCAATTCTTTTAAAATAGGATTCTAGTACTCTTGTCACTGATTACTGGAGAGCTTAAGAAGGTCAGAAAAACTCCAGTCTACTGTTCTTGAGAGTTAAAATGGAAATATTAGTCATTCTTACCTTGTTTATATTCTCATTTTTCCTGATGTATTGTTAAGACGATCTTGTTGCTTACTTTATGAGGGAAATGGTCAAGTTTGCCATGTTCTTTTCCTTTCCTTTTTAAAATTTTTTCCCCATGTCATGTATTGTCAGGCCTCTTATATCATCAAGTATTGGTTATACATATTGTGATATAGTTATTTGTATTAGATTATAAGACTGGAGCAATCTACAATTGTTCCTCAATAGTTAAGGGTGAAAGTAGTACAAACTTCAGGATTTTTAAAATGACTCTCAAAGAGTTCCATCCCCTTTTCCTTTTAAATCAAGTGCCTAGTATTTGGATGTTCAAGTCCCTTGTGTAAGAATTACATTAGTAACCGTCTTTATTTTTTCAGTTATTCAAGCGAAGAAATGTTGCTACTGCAGAAGAAGAAACAGAAGAAGAAATTATGTCAGATGGTGGCTTTCATGAGGCCCAGATTAATAACATGGAGATGGCACCTGTAAGTAAAATAATAACAACAACTCCTTTTGGTGTTTTTGTGATAAATATAATGAGAGCTAGCGAGAGCTTACGCGTGCGAGCTTGTGCGTGCTCTCTCTGTCTCTCTCTACTAGGGATTGAACCCAGGGCCTCATGCATGCCAGGCAAGCAACTTACCACTGAGCTACATTCCCAGCCTTTATATCTCTTTTTGAGTTTAGTAAAAAGGTTAAGTTAGATAGCTACAGAAATTACTTAGCATTTCATTTTGAAAGAAACTGCATATTTGTTCTTCATGGTTTATTAAATGTTTATTGTATTTTGGACAGTGTACAATTAAACAAAATTAAGTTATAAAGATTAATTTAGCTATAAACTTAGAAAGAATATAGATAATGCTGTCATCATTTTTGTGGTAGTTGCTTTTAGAGCTTTCACAAAGTTTTTCCAATTTTTAAAAAATGTGTATGAAATGAATACAGTGTTATAGACTGTATCAGCCTGGGTTCTTCAGAGAAAACCAGTGAGAGAGAAAAGATTATTTAAAGGAAGTGGCTCACTTGATTGGGAGCTGGCAATTTGAAATCTGTAGGCGGAGAAATTAAAGAAAGAGTCGATGTTGCCAGTCCAAAGGCTGGATTCCTTTTTTGGAAAGTCTTTGCTCTTAAGGCATGAACTGAGAGCATGAGGCTAATCCATATTATGGGGAGCAATCTATTTCATTCAAATGTAGTGATTTAATGTTAATCACATATAAAATAATGATATCTAACATCTAGACTGGTATTTGACCAAATAATTGAGTACCAAAATTATCATATTCTATTTCTTGTCTATTTAGTATCTATATGTATCTTCCTGGCACCATATTGTGTCTCAAAGACAAACAAAAGTTGTGTCTCCACTTAAGATGATACAATTCTCTTGCATATAGCTAAAAATATACCAATCCTTTCCCCTTGGGTAATAATGGTATCCTATAACTTAGATACCATGTTGTAAAATCTGCTTGGCTTTTAAGAGGATGAGAGAAAAGAAAAAGAGAGTTGCTTACTATATATACATGTTTGAGTGTAAGACATGGTCGTAGCAGTCATTTAGGTACCTTGGTTTATTCAGAAATTGGTCTTGCATCTTTGAAAATAGTTGCTTTTCTGACTTCCCAGCAGAATGCTTTATACATTCCCTAGTGGGAGTTCTTAATGTTACATATTGTTTACCAACCATCCAACATTTACAACTCAGTTGTTGCTTTCTTAAAATAAGAATTTTGTATCATTGTGACAAATGATTTTGAGAAGAAAGTTAGTTGCTCATACTGGGCATGGATTACAACAGGAAATGGAAAAATAATAAGGCAAGAAAATAATGGGAAACTACAAAGTTTTAATAAAGCAAGAAAGTAGTTTTAATGAAGAAGCAAGGAAATAAAATTTTTATTTATTTATTTATTTTAGGGTACTGGGGATTGAAATCAGGGGCACTTGACCACTGAGCCATATCCCCAGCCCTAGTTTGAATTTGTTTTTAAGAGATAGGGTTTCATTGAGTTGGTTAGCACCTCACTTTTGCTGAGGCTGGCTTCAAACTCTCGATCTTCCTATTTCAGCCTCCTGAGCTACTGGTATTACAGTGTGCACCATCATGCCTGCCAGGAATTTTAAATAAGTTTAAAAGTCAGCTGTAGATTTTGGCAGTGGCTAGAATCCACAGTCTATTTTTTTAGTAAAGATTTGTTGAGCATCTACTATATGTTAGCCAATAGTGATAGAATGGTAAAATGGAGAGAGTCCTGATTTGAACATTACACAGTTGTGTACATGTAGTAAAATATTACATGGTATCCATTGATATGTACACCGTTTTTATGTCAGTTAAAAATAAATCAGTTGTAGAATTGATCAGTATCTGATATGTATCAGTTAATCCCCCCACCCTCCCCAAAAAGTGTGTGTGTGTGTGTGTATCTTTGGATTTCAAGGAGAAGTATCAGGAAAAATGTCTAGTAATGATGAGTTGGGCATGGAATTAAAAATAGGTCGCGTGAGAGCAGCTGCTTCAAGTTTAGAGGTCTTGAAAAACTGTCTTTCAGAACTTAACCTTTTAATTGTCATAACAAAGAACAACCAGTCATGTATTAAGCAAGGAGACGAAGATTTTTGCTTTAGTATTTACTACTGACATTATTTTTTCACTATTGTGAGCTTTTAAATCAGAATGAGAATTTGGCTTCATTGCATTACTAATCTTACACATTTTTGCATGTAAATATTTATCTACTTTATGTAATTTCTTGAGAAATGTGACAAACTAGGTAACTTGGCTATAATTTATACTAGCTTTATTGTCCTGTGAATTAAGATAGTATTTTAAATTTGCTTTTTGTTTGTGATCTCAGGGTGGTGTTATTACTTCTGATATGATTGAAATGATATTTTCCAATAGCCCAGAGCAACAGCTTTCAGCAACACAGAAGTTCAGAAAACTACTTTCAAAAGGTGAGCTCTGCATATATTGAGTCTATCTTTTTTTTAAATCTTTTTGTAAAATATTCCCATAATTTATTTTCACATCACAGATAATTTGTTTTGGAGTGTGTTTTATCAATACAAAATAGAGACACACACAGACATATAATTGTGAAAAGTGCCTTTTCATTTTCTTATTTATGGGACTACCAAGATCAGGAGGCAGCATTTTTGAACTAACTTATTATACTAGTAATCAACATCTTATTTTAATTAAAACTAAAGCTCCACCTTATTTATAGAAAAACTTAAATAACATTACTTGAAAAAGTAATAATTGCCAGTTTTCTTGTTTACAGTTTTACCAGTGTACCACTGAAAATATGGGTTTAAAAGGTGGGTAAGGTTGTACCCATTTCTGGTATAATTAATGTAGATCAGAATATCATACTTGTTGTAGACATGGGCAAGTGAAAATAACAATTGTATTAAAGTGTTGATAGCAAATACTTGAATTATGGTTATTTAGAATCATTAGTGATTAAAAAAAATTGTACATCCCTTGAGATTAAATGGAATAAAAACCTACCATCATAATTTCTTTTGCCTGAACAATTTATTAAATATTTGAAGGAGAAGTACACCTTTCTACCCCTCTAAAAATGTGTTTGTCTATTTTCAGTAAGCTGAGCCTTATGATTTTCTCACGATATAACTTTTTTTAAAAAATATTTATTTTTTAGTTGTAGTTGGACACAATACCTTTATTCCACTTATTTATTTTTATGTGGTGCTGAGGATCAAACCCAGGGTCTCACACGTGCGAGGCGAGCACTCTGCAGCTGAGCTCTAGCCCCAGCCCATATGATATAACTTTTTAAGGCCTTTTGCCATTCTTCTATTTTCCTGCTTGTAATCTAGTTTGCTAGCATCACTCTTAAATGATGATTAGAATACAGTACTCCAGATGTGTTCTTATTACTATAGAATATGGTAAGAGATTACCTTCTTTTTAAAACTATCCATTCCAGGAATTAATTCAAGTTAGCATTAGTTTTCTGAGAGTCATGGCTTAGTAATATTTCATTGGATTTTCAGCAAACTAAGTTTCCTACACTTCGTTAACTGTAATTAATTTGTGTGGGAAATTATGTAGATTTTAAAAAATATAGTTCATAAACCAGATGTTGTGGCACATGCTTATAGTCCCAGTTTATTCTTGGGGAGGCTGAGGCAGGAGGATCACTTAAGCCCAGAAATTTGCTGCTAATTTGGGCAATTTAGAACCTGCCTCAAAAAAACAGAGGGCTGGGGATATAGCTCAGTTGGTAAAGCGCTTGCCCTGGATATACAAGGCCCTGGGTTCAATCCCCAGCACCAAAAACAAATAAAAAACCCACAACAGAAAAAAGTTGCTTAATTTTTGCTTTATTCCTGTTGTTTTATTGCCAATTTTTGATGTATTCTTTTTGCATATTATTTCTATAATTCAGCATATTACAAGTAGTGTATTGTTACTATCACATTTGTTTTTTATATTTATTAGAGTGGTTAATAAAAATGTTGAACCAGATAGGGTTTATCATTAGAGCCTCCTCCTCCCCAAATCAACATTGTACCATTAGTCACTTGAGAGCCTCCTGTCTTAGCCTTCTGATTATAGGCATGTGCTATCACTCTCAGCACATTAGTCACTTCTTTAATAAGGCTAAGGCTCTCGAGATAGTACTGTGATCTGCATTTTTCAGGTATTACCATATACATTGTCAAAAACTCAGATCTCTTCCTGAAATTATTAATCTGATTTGTCTGACTTTTCTTATTTACTCACCCAATAAGTAAATAAGTTGAGTGACTCCCTTTATAAGATAACGTTTTGTCATAAATGAAAATGAGATTAATTTGATAAATCAATTGTAGTGAATTTTTATTGGCTTCTCTTTATAACTGCACTTGTTAAATCCTTTAAGCACAGAATCCTATAATTCAGCTTCTTAAGGTAATATATAATAACAGACTAAAAGCTCATGTATAAAAAAGGGGCTAGAAGACAGTATACTAAAATACTAACAGTAGTTGTCTTTGGAAATTTTTTACCCCCTATGTTCAAAGTTTCCTAAAAAGTAGAGGCAGTAATTTTGATTTTTGCAAATTTGTAGGATTTGGGGGTGAAGTTTACCTAGCATCACAAAAAACAAAACCAAAGAATTCTGTTCACTCTTTTATTTCCATATTGTGTGAAACCTTTAAAAACTACTCTTGTCCCAAAGTGTTCAAATGCAGTTTCACTTTTTTTTTGTTTTGGTGGTTTTCCAATATGAAAGCTGGTAAATGAAGGGAGGAGTATTATAAATTAATGTTAAATTGAAAAGTTCTTGCACTGAAGTCAAAGGATTGTTTTTCTTCTTTCCTTTCATTTTATGGGGAAACAGAACCTAATCCTCCTATTGATGAAGTTATCAGCACACCAGGAGTAGTGGCAAGGTTTGTGGAATTCCTCAAACGAAAAGAGAATTGTACACTGCAGGTGCGGACCATTTTCATTTCTTGCGTCATAACTTAGTTTTCCTTGAACTTTCATTATGTAAATGATATTTTTTACATGCTTAACCTGTATGAAGAGATTGAGTTTGTTGATAATGAAATTTATGACAGCTGCATTGCAGGCTTCTTTTCCAGCTTTGTTAACATAGTAGACCCTTATTACACTCTCTCAAACTTATGTTTCTAGTCTTTTAAAAAGTTTTATGATGATTGTAGATGATGTAATATTTGTAGATTATAGGTAATCTAATAGGGAAACCTTTGCTGTAGAGAAACCATTATAAACAGGAATCAATATGTGAGCTACCTAAAATTTGGTTTTGAGGAATTTGTAGATTATATTTGTTGGCTTTCTCAAGATGGTAAGGGCAAGGGATATAGCTCAGTTGGTAGAGTGCTTGCCTCACATGCATAAAGGCCCTGGGTTCAATCCCTAGCACCACACACACACACACACACACACACACACACACACACACAAAGACAAAGGTATTACATGGTCTGATCATATACTTGATAATCCTGAAATCTGATTCTGATGGTCCTCCTTTTACCCCAGAAGAGCTGACAAGGAGAGATAGCTTTGTCAGGAATTATACTTTCTGGTATGTCAATTTAATCTTTCGGTATTGTGCTATAAGAATTCCAAGAGGGAATTCTCCAATTTCTGGATTGAATAATTTTCACAGTAAAAGAAACCACTGTCAACTGACTAATCCTTGGAATTATCTTAAAAATTTTAAATAGTGTGTGTGTGTGTGTTTTTTTTTCCCTCCTCAATAAAGTTGGATTTTTGGTAAAGTGGTGATTGGTCATAGCTAGATTTCCTTGAAGTAGCCAGCTGAATTACTACTTGTATCATTAACTATACTTGTGATTTCTGAATTTTCACTGAAGTATCTAATCTGAAAGACCCAGACCCTTTAAAGAGACTCTGCAACTATAAAATTTGTTAGGTACCAAGTAGATCACAAATTGGAATTATTTTTCCAAGTAAATCTTTGCCAATAACAAGTTAATCATAAAGATAATCCCTTTCCACCCACCATGGACTTTTTGCCTTAAGACTGGTGCCATGTAGGGACTGGGACCTTTTTAATGCTTTGTTGATATTTTCTCTCCTATCGTCCTATCCCATCTTTCTCTTTCTGTTTACATCATTATTGCGGTGATGAGTTTCTTCCAGAGGAAAAACAAGAAATCCAGAAAAGGTAGAGTACTTTGATGTCCCATCAGTTTTTCTTCTCCAGTTTGACATATATCAATCCCTGTGTTTATTTGAATTAAGATTCTGTTTTGCTAGCTGCCTCCTGGATTGTAATTCTGGTCCCCCATATAAGGCCAGAATCACCAGACACCTAAAACATTATGTTCACCCTGAGAGCAAGGGAAGAGAGAGACTTTTCTCAGAAAAAAGGAAATCCAGAAAACCAACACTGCAGAGAACAGAGCCTGAGCCCCTAAGCAAGCTGCCAAGCAAACCAGAGGGACCAAATGAGGAGCCTTACTGCAGTTTATCATTTGAAATTCTTTTAGGAAAAGGGAGGTAGGGAAAATTATCATTTGTTCATGCTGAAAAAAAAAAAAGTTTCTATCCTGACTGGGGATGAGAATAGTTGAGAGATACTGGTTTTACTCCTGGATCTAGCAGTTTTTAGTAGGTGTTTGCAGAGGTTCAATTCTTCATGCATTAAAGAAAGAAAGTATAACCTAAAATGAAAAAAGAAATAAGTTGTTGCTTAACTCTACATTGTCCTATACTCTATGAAAGTCTACATGTACATAATTTTTTCATTTAATACCTTAATCCTGGAACACACCTAAAGATGAAAGCCTTCAGAAACATCTAATTTGTTTCTATCTAAATTTCTAGGTTCCACCCTCTGCTAACTAATAATTAGGTTGAAATACTGAAAAATTATTCCTCTGGAAGTGACCACCTCATGATTTTCACCTGAGCTACTCTAAAACTGAGAAAAAAAATATTAAACCTGTTTGTTATCTAAGGGTTGTCATTTCCAGGTTTCTTCTGAGCATATTTAAGCACAAAATGGTATTCTTTCTCCAGTGTAAGTAATGGGTAACCTTGACTTCCTCTGAAGCAAGAGAAGCAAGTTTATTATTTAGGGAGACATTAGAGCCAGGAGACTTCATGGTCTGCCCTGTCTTCAAATAATTAGGTGTGTTGGAACGCTCGTACTCTTACCTGTTTTCTTGGAGAGAACTAGAGTGTACAACCTTGATACTACTGCCCGCTTACTAGAGAGATGAACAGTATATCTTTGGAATACGGTTTTTGCCATTTCTGTTCCAGAAAGAGAGTCAATACTATATGGTTCCAATAGGAAAATTAGTGGCTCAACCCATTGATAAACTCTGGAAAATCGTAATTTCTTCATTCTATATCTAAGGAACTATAAATCGAGTGAAGGGTGTCTTCATTCCCATTCTGTCTTCCCAAATTGGTGAGACACCTTAAACAAGGCAGCTAAAAATGCCTGCTTTGGGTGTGGCTACTCAGTTACTGACCTGCCCTCAAAGTGGAGGTTAGCATGGGTGGAATCTAGGATGTTGGCAGAAAGCAATGCCATTAGCTAAGAGCATTTCTCAAGCTCAGTGACATCTAGGTCTTAGAGGCTTTGGCATGAGACTGGTCTGCTTTATGGTATGTTCTGTGGGCCCACTTTGTTTTTTTGAATCCAGGTTAGCATCTTTGTACTGTCTTTTACAGTGCTAAGATGTTCATTCCCAAACCTTATAGAAATTTATTTAAAAAGTCTAGAAATAATTAAATTACCTCTTGCTTAAAAGCACCAGACAGGTACTCCTGTAAAATTTGTAAATTTGAATTAGGTTAGCTCAGTTTCCCCTTTTCTGCCTTTCTGTCCCCCTTAATGTGAGAAACTGCAGTAAGCCTTCATCCTCCTGTGACTTTCCCCATCTTCAATGATCTCTCTACCTTTCCTGGAAGGTTGCTCAGATGACTCAGGCACTGTTCTCTGCAGAGTTTGATATCTGGGTTTATTTTTCTGATGTGAGCCTTTCTTTTCACTTGCTCTCCAGGTGAGCCTGGCATTTGCTAGGAACCAGAGTGGAACCGGCAAAGTGGCCAGCAACAGAGTCCTGATCCAAATGGAGAAAGGGAACCAGGCGTACATCAACCTGGAGTGGGAAACTTGATAGGAGGTCAGAAGTACTTCAGCTTTGGATTCTCATTTTCCTTATTTAAGGAACTGAGCGCCAGAAGGTAGAGACTTAAGAAAGGGAAGAGAGGAAGCATCAAATCTTCAGTGTGCAGCCTTCAGTTGTAGCCTTATTTAGCAAGATCCGAATAGTGAAAAATAGCAATTATCACTGCATGATAGGTGATTTTCCTTGTATGGTACCATTCTTGGAATATTAAGAATGCAGTAGTTTAAAACAAGAGGAAGTGAAGGTTACAGTTTTCTTGGTCGTCTTTTTTTCTTTTTTTTTTTTTTTTTACTTCAGGTGGCATCATTTATTAGATTTCTTTCCCTCTCTTTTCAGGTTACTGATTTTTTTTCTTGTTGTATAATTAAACTTAGTTTTCGTCTACTTTTATCATAACTATGTATTTTTATTTGCCATCGGTTCTGGGATTTTCCATTTTGTAACTTTCAGGTTATATTCTAATCTAGCACCCAAAGCTGAAACATTAAAAAACAAAAACAAAAAACCCTGAAAATCTCATGGAAAAACAGCTTAAATTACATACAGACTGTGATGAAAGGAAAGTTATATGGTTCAGAGCACATCCAGTTTTTAAAGAATGTTCTTACATGTTAAGTATATTTGAAATTTGCTTCTTCCAACAGTAACAGGGTTTTATAGTTAGGAGTTCTTCTGACAAGAAAGAAAGAAACACACACACACACACACACACACACACACGGTTATAGAAAATTTAACACATGCAGCTTGAGAGTTTTTAGAAGGTTAAAAACACCAGTGTAATTGGCACCCTTTGTGTGTATGTTTTTTATGGCTTATTAGTGCATGAGTATGGGTGTCTTCCGTTGTCCTCTAATTATAGTTATTCATCTACTTCTGTCCTGGATAACAATAAAACTGCTTTTTGATTTCTCTTCTTGAATCTTATTTTCATTCAGAGACTAGATCATCATTATGCACTTCTTAGTAATAATCATAACTCTTTGACACGTTCTACTAAGATACGCTTGTTTCTAATTTTTTTACCATCCATGTTCAGACTGTTTTTCACTTATTTTTCACTTCCCTAGTCACTGTCCCTATATTTAATTTCATTTCTCCATTTTATTCACTTGAATAGCTTCTGGAATTCCCTTTTATTTCCGCAGAGATCTTTGGAGCTTAACTCAGATAGCAGTTTGTACTCTGACAAACTTAGAATTATTTAGTATTTTAAGTATTTTTTTCTCACTGATAACTTTAATATAATCTTTGTTAACCGAGGTCATCAGCATTTCTTTTGCATCAAAATCTTAATGCCATCCTTTTCCTCTTCTATATGTTTATAGTTCTCATTCTCTCCAGATTGCTTTTCCTCAGTCTTCATTTCTTTTGACTTGATCTCTGTAGTATCTGATGATTATTCACTGAACTTTGAGCCTGCCTAGGTAGGACAGTCTGCTTTTATACTGATTTAGCTAATTAATTTTTCTAGTAAAAAATTAAAGTACATTTTAGGCAAAAAATTTTTTTTATATAAATAATCTGGCATACCTCTTTGAAATTTCTTGCCCTAGTTACCCAAACTAAAAGCAATTGAAATATTCTTATGCCAGTGTTACAGGTATGTTTCTGAGAGGAAAGGTAGCATACTTGATTAGGCGACTGTAATCTAGACCTTCTCTGGCTGACTGTATGTATTACTCAAATCATTAGTCACATAGTTGGAACTTTTTCTGATAGCTTCTTCATTCATAACTAGAAAAACCAGACATCTTAACATCTTTGGGTTGTTAAGAGGATCACCTCAAGAGTATGTGAATAATTCTTTGAAAAATATAAAGTACTGTACAAATGTAAAGTTTAATTCAGACGGATTAAAAAGTGTTTGAGCATTGCTTTCATTAGCAATTTAACTACAGAGATGAATGTGTAAAGTGGTTGGGAGTCATCCCCATCTGCCCCCATGATTTCATCTGTGTCTCCTGAACTTTGATTATAACAAAACATTTTCAGATATAGTTTATGTTCTGTTTAACTGTGGTATTCCTAGTCTGGGCCTCCTCACTGGTGTAACATTAGTGTCTAGGTTGACTATCAAGCCATTTTATCACACCTGTGTTTGTCACTTTTATAGGTTTTTTAAACATCCCTTATTTTAATTGGCTTCTGTGAATTTGCTGTCATTCATACAGCTTTGTACTGTGCTGGTCAGATTGACTGTCCTCATCTCCTGTCTTCCTCTACCCCCATGATTGATAAGTTTTCCCTATGACTGTTGTTTTTTTAATTAATCCAAAAGCTTAGAAAAAGTCAAATGTACATTTTTGATGATGTTATTGATCTCTTATTTAAAGAGATATACTGAATTTTTTCCTGTGTATATACTTTATTAAAGGATTAAAAGAAGATAAAATGGGGGAGGGAATTAACTTAAAATCTAATTAAGAACTCTTAATTAAGTGGAAATGTAAGCTTCACTCTTGGATTTATCAATATTAAACTAAAAAATCAAGTTACTGTTATAATTAGTAATATGCTATATTTTTTGTTGGCCACGATTTTCTTCATATCTTCTGTTTTCTAAGTTTACCTTTTCTAAGTTTACCTTTTTTTCTTTTCCGATTAAGAATGTTCTTAAAAAAAAAACAACTCTATTTCTGTACCTTGGTTTGGGTTCTTTTATGCTTGGGAATTATTATTAATTTTATGCCTGTTAACTCCTTTTGGCCTAGTTAACATCACGTCTCCTGCTTTTCATTTCATTTTGCCTATCTTACACACACACATTTTTTTTTTAATATATTGGATTATGTACACAGTAAAAGGCCAAAAGGAACATAGGAATAGGGCTTTTCGGTTAAAGTTCTTTTTCCTATCCTCGTTTCCCAGTCATCTAGGCCCTTTCATTGGATGCATTAAGTATTTATAGATCCTTGTAACTCCTTCTGGAGATATACAATAAGTATATTAATGCATATATTACTTTTTAACCGTTTTAGGTAATATACCATAATGATATATACCTAATGTCATAGTAATGTATGCGGTTTTGCATTTCATTGTTGTTGTTTTTATTTAAATATTGGGAGATCATTGCATATCAGCATATGAAAAACTCCCTCATTTTTATGGTCTCATGTTAATCTTGATCTGACATTTTAAGACATTCTGAACATTTTTCTAGACTGAAGAATTTCTTCTGGAAATTCTTTTGAAATTAAAATGGAATTTAATTGATAGCTGATACATGAAAAATGATCTCAGGCTTATTTTATTCATGTACAGAAAACTTTATTGTTAAAAGTAAAAAAGAAGTTTTAAAATTCTAATAAGATAATGAAAATTATTTTTATCTTTATAGTTTGAATCAGCTTGGGTACTGACAAATATTGCTTCAGGAAATTCTCTTCAGACCCGGATCGTGATTCAGGCAGGGGCAGTGCCTATCTTCATAGAGTTGCTCAGCTCAGAGTTTGAAGATGTCCAAGAACAGGTAAAAAAAAAAAAAAAAAAAAAAAAAAGGAAGCATATGAAAGAATAAGTTTGCATTTTCTTGGCCTAAGTTTGATTACTTGGCCATAATAATTACAGCAAATGTTCTAGAAATCCAGCCTTCAACAAAATAGAATTTTTTTTAAGTTTCTATAGGCACAATTTCTTCTAGACACATAAAACTCTTTCCCCTTTCCACCCTGGCATTCTTTAAGCCCTATAGTTTATAAATTTAGATAATGTAAGCAGTTACTGATATAAGAGCTTCTCCTTATAGGAATTGTAGTGTTAGTATCAGAATAGTAGTATCTTTGCCACTTTTGAAGTAAAAGACATAGAAAATATGTTGTTTTAGTACTGTCAACCATATAAAATTTGTAAAGATAAATCACTACTAAATGATTTTCTTTTAGAGTTTGAGGTATAAATTGACATGTTATAAACTGTATATATTTAAAGTGTACAGTATGATACCCGTGGAAACATCATTGCAGTTAAGATAAATATAGTCAGCTGGGTGATGGCATGCACCTATAATCCCTTTGACTCAGGAGGCTAAGGCAGGAGGATTGCAAGTTTGAGACCTGCCTCAGCAGTTTAGCAAGGCCTGAAGCATCTTAGACCCTGTTGCAAAATAAAACCAAGAGTTGGGGATATAGCTCAGTGGTAAAGCACCTGGGTTCAATGCACAGGTGGGGGAAATAATACAACCTCTGAAAATTAATAAAGTTACTTGCATTTTGATTGCTCTTCAGTTTCTGTTTACTCTTTTGTGTTCTAAGATTAAAGTACATTTTTAAGTCAGCTGAGAAAGCCATTTGAATCTCTGTTCTGTACTAAGGGCTGTGTGGAATGTTACAGAGGAATGGAGGATGGGGTCCTCTAAAAAAAGAATTGATTTTTCTCTTTAATAAGCTTTAATTTATTTAATAAATGCCTAGATGCCTATATTTCCTTTTGTTTATTGTACATTTTAGAATATTTTCTTCTTCCCCCAATGCCACAATTGTTTCATGTTGACTTCCTGATGTGTGAATTTTAAAATATCTGTAGTTAGTCCATGTGTAATATGTTGATTGCTTTATAATTTTATAAGGGGTTAATGTGATCTGCTGGCATCTTTTTTGAAAGAATTTTGTGGGAATTAAAGTATACAATAGTCATTAACAAATACTTCTTTCACAGGCAGTCTGGGCTCTTGGCAACATTGCTGGAGATAGTACCATGTGCAGGGACTATGTTTTAGACTGCAATATCCTTCCCCCTCTTTTGCAGTAAGTCTCTATTTCTTTTTTTGAGTAACAAAACATGGGAAGTCCCTTAGAAAGCATTACATATTTGAAAGTCATTTTTTAATTTCCACATATATTCTTGTTAACTCATTTACGTCATTTCTTCAGGCTCCAGATTTTAACGCCAGTTCCAAACTTCTAAATTAGTTGCCCTAGAATTTATGTAGTTTTATTTTGGAGAAAAGCCATTTGAATATATTTATTTTATCAGTACCAGTTCAGTATTTATCTTATGCTACCAGAGAATTAATATCTGCTATATAATTAGCTGTTGTGTCATACTTGTAGGTTATTTTCAAAGCAAAACCGCCTGACAATGACCCGGAATGCAGTATGGGCTTTGTCTAATCTCTGTAGAGGAAAAAGCCCACCTCCAGAATTTGCAAAGGTAAGGACTGTGCTTGTAGAAAATTGGCAGAAAAATGCAGTTAAAAAATGTATCAACCAATATTAATGAACACAAAATGATACTTTTTGATCAAATTTAGCATGTTAGAATTTTATTGGTTTCTAGAAAAACAGTTTTTGGTGGTTTTTATTTTTTGGGGATCCCTCTCACTGTCTGTAGAAAGCTTCAAATTCATCTTGGCATGCGCGGGGCGCTGGGTTCAATCCTCAGCACCACATAAAAATAAAATAAAGATGTTTTGTCCACCGAAATCTAAAAAATAAATATTAAAAAATTCTCTCTCTCTCTCTTTTTAAAAAAAAAAAAAACAAAAACCTTAGCTTATTTTGTTCATAACAAGTTATCTAAAATATGGAATTTCCCAGCTTTGGCATTTTTGAAAGCTTCTTTATGTCTTTAGTCTTCAGAGTATAGGTTTTGACAGAGACTCTCAATCTTCAGAAGTGGTATATGTAAAACTTTTCTTCCCGAAATAATTTTTCTTAGATTCTGCCTACCATCAGCAAAGTAAAAATTGTAGGACCATTGATAGCATTCCCAAAGATGGAAAAGCCACCCAGCCCTTTGCTAGTCAAACTCTAGAAATGTAAATCTTAACCCAAGTCATCAAGTGTTTGCTTGTTAGCCTTCTTGGTTATCTCACCTTACTTCTAACTTCCATTCTTTTGAATTTCATTATCATATTATCTTCCTTTTACAGGTTTCCCCCTGTCTGAATGTGCTTTCCTGGTTGCTCTTTGTCAGTGACACTGATGTACTGGCTGATGCCTGCTGGGCCCTCTCGTATTTATCAGATGGACCCAATGATAAAATTCAAGCGGTCATTGATGCAGGAGTATGTAGGAGACTGGTGGAGCTGCTAATGTGAGATATTTTTAAGAAAGTGCTTTTTTCCCCTTGTAATAGTTTCCTAGTTATTAATACTTACATATTAATCAGTTGTTTGTTTTACCGATTTATTGTGCTTTGGACTGCTGTCTTTTGTTTATTTTTGGGGGGTCGGGTGTTTCTGTTTTTTTCTTATGAGATTTATGGAGAACCTCATATTCTTTTGTTATAGTTACCCTTTAGCAGAAACTTTGGAAAACCGATCTGTATAATTCTAGCCCACAGTGGATGACCTATTGTGCCACTAAAAATAGTCATTCTTTATCGTCTATCCAATTTAGAGTTTAATCTAGACTGGGATCAGAGTTTTGAATCTTTATTTCACTCCCTTTGTAATGCTTTTGATGATGGGGTGAAAGATTTGCTTGTGATATAATGATTTGAAATTAATTAAATTTCTAGTTAAGACTATAGAAAAGGGACTGGGGTTGTGGCTCAGTGGTAAAGCACTTGCCTAGCATGTGTGAAGCACTGGATTCCATCCTCAGCAC
The DNA here is from genome assembly GCF_001458135.2 of Marmota marmota marmota. Taxonomy (NCBI): domain Eukaryota; kingdom Metazoa; phylum Chordata; class Mammalia; order Rodentia; family Sciuridae; genus Marmota; species Marmota marmota. The sequence continues at coordinate 5,918,987 of NW_026000240.1, forward strand.
CATATTAAAAAAGCAAAGGTCTTGTGTCCGTCTACAACTTAAAAAAAACTTTAGAAGAAAAAAGTAGAGTGAAAAGACAACAAAGAAATTGTATAGTTATAAGTAACAAGAAATGTAATGGAAATTCAAATAGATATAAAGAGACGTTTTCCCAGACATGAGATGTGGAATGGATTAGACAAGTATAATGTATAGAAGACAAAACTATGGGATTATAGCCACAGATTGGTTGTAGATTAGTAAAGTAGTACTATTGTGAGTTAAAAGCAATATGATGTTGTAGGAATTACAAAACATTCAAAATCTGGGAATTAATCTTTGCATCCTTTAGATATTAGATTATTATACATTTTAATCATTTATTTTGAGCCACCCATCTTAAATGTGAAGGAACTGACAGTTTAAGAAAAGTTGACTAGTATCATTAAAGAAGAAAGAAAATTTTCTTATCTTTAAGATAAAGGGTATTGACTTATTTATCCTAAAATCCAGACTACATATTTATATTTTGTATTTTTATGTTTATCTTCTATTTTAGACATATAAATCTGTCTTCAAATATGTAAAACAGGCTTTATGAAGGGTTTCTTTTGACCAGTAAGGCAGCTTTTAGTAGGTTTAATAAAGTTTAGTATTTGAAAATTTTTAAATTTAGTCAACTATTGACACGTCAGTTTTGCCTCCTTTTAAAATTAATTTATTGAGACAGGTGGATTGCACATTCAGAGCCAGACTCAGCAACTTAGGACCTAAGCAACTTAGCAAGACTTTTTCTCAAAATGAAAAACAAAAAGGGTTGGGGATAGGGGTTATAGCCCAGTGGAAAAGTACCTCTGGGTTAAATCTCCAGACGCAAAAAAAAAATTATGTTAACTCTTGGTCCCCATTTATCTCAGCAATCATAGAAGATAAAGTAAAGAGGAAGTAAGCCTATAGTAAAGAATGAGAGGGAGTGCTTGGACTCCATGTAATGAAAGTCTGGAAAAGATTGCTAGGAATGTAGTGTAATTTTTTCCAAAAATTCTGAATACTGGGGAAGACAGCTATTCTAAGGGGACATAAAACATTCTGTCATCATGGTAGGGTTCCTTTAATAATAACATTGGTACCTTTCTGTTCTGAAATCTTATTGCAAATTATTTCTTTTGGACTTCAGCCCTAAAGAAAAAAGATTATGGATAGAACTACTGGCTAGGCTGTAACATTTCTTTCTTTCTTTTTAATTTTTGCAGGCATAATGATTATAAAGTGGTTTCTCCTGCTTTGCGGGCTGTAGGAAACATTGTCACAGGGGATGATATTCAGACACAGGTATGAATAAATGGTAAAATTTTTTAAAAAACAAATTCTTCAAAAACAATACGTTGAACTATGTGATTGTGTTTCATTATAATATTTAATACCATATTTTTTTGGGGGGGACTGATACTTTGTTTTGCTAATGTTTGTTTAAAATGTTGGCTTTAGGCATCTACTTGCAAAATTTTTTAGTATTTGTGTTGACCTCTTACAGCAATTTTGGGTTCCCCTCTAATTAAGATTTATTTGGTTGGGCAGATTTGTTTCCTTCTACTTGTAATTGAAATGGTTTTGGGGAACACCAGAAGCCTGTAGTAGCCAGCCTCTTTTTCTCTTTCTTTAATCTTAACATCATCTTTTCTGATAGTTGCCTCCTTTGGTACATGATAAGTCTTCTATGTAAGGAAGGTTCTTTCTCCTGGCTCCTAGTATCCATTTACTTTGACATCAAGACACATTCTCAGTGGATTGTTCTGGCCGGTTTTTCTTTCAGATGTCTCAGATGCATTGATAACAATGTCTTAAAATTATCTTTTAGGCTTCTGAGTGTTGAAATTTTGCTTCTTTGCTTTATCAGCCATCTGTTCCTCCCTTTATCAAATTCTTTTTCCTGTTTTCGTTTGTTTGTATGCATTCATAAACCTTATTTATAATTTCAGTGATCACTTTTATGTGCATGGATTGAGAATTGGGAATTACGTTTTATCCTTAGTTTGCTCTTAACTGGCTCCACCTTTTAGCAAAGCATTTAATGTTTTTACTTTTCTCATTTCTAAAATTAAGTTTAGATTTGTTTTCTGAAATGTGTTTCGCTTGTAATATCTATTTCCAATTTATTCTGCCCACGAAGGAACTAATTTCCTACTGCATACTGAATCTCTGCTTCTGTTTCCTGTCTTGGTAAATGGCACAAACAGTTGTCCATGCCAGAAACCTGGGCAGCAACTTGATTCTTCCTCTCTTCCACCTGCCAGTTTCTAAGTCCTATTTATTACTCCATTTTTGTTTACCCCTTGCAGTGTTTAGTTTAGATATTTTAGACAAAAGAAGAAGAAAAGAATATATGATTCAATAAAATTTCTCTGGAAGGAAATAGGAAACTCACATTGGTTGTCTCTGAGGAGAAGTGGATGTTTTGGATTCAGGAATAGAAAGGTGTCTTTTAACTATTTAGTCCTTTATACTTCCTGAAGTTTGAACCATATCAGTGTATTTTCTTTTCAAAAATAAATGTTTCTTGGTCTGAGGATGTGGCTCAGTGATTTCTTCTCACGTGTGAGGCCCTAGGTTTATTCACTGTGAGCACTCCCCCCACTCCCAAAAAAGTTTCTACATCTCCCACTCCTACCACATACTCTTATGTTCTAGTCATGTTTGTTCTTGAACTCATATCTCTGAGTTTTGATACATACTTTCTTCTCTGTGCATAGAACACCTGCCTCCATCACCCACCCATGCCAGGAATGCCACTTCACACATACCCACACTTTGCTTGTAAAGTTTTCTTATTTCTCACTTTTTTTGTGTGGTGGTGGGGTGGGATACCGGGCATAGAACTCAGTGGCACTCAACCATAGCCACATCCCAGTCCTATTTTCTATTTTATTTAGAGACAGGATCTCACTGAGTTGCTTAGCGCCTTGCCATTGCTGAGGCTGGCTTTGAACTGTGATTCTCCTGTCTTAGCCTCCTGAGCCACTGGGATTACAGGCATGCGCCACCATGCCCAGCTCATTTCTCACATCTTAATAAAAGTTATTTTCTCTGGGAAGCTTTGATCCCACACTTTTCAGTTAGGTCCTTCTTGTTTTATAAGAGCACTAATCACACTGTATTGTAACTGTCAAAAGTTTTGGATTTTAAGATGTTGGAGGTAGACTGTCAGTCATGTTCATTTGTAGAAAATATTTATTGAATGGAATGAAATTCTGAATCTATAAATCTAGTTCTGACCTCTTTCAAGTTCCTGTCTCATGTCTCCAGGTCCTGTTAGATATTTTTTGCATGTCTCACGTTGTTTCCCAGTGTATTCTCTTTCCCCTCCAAAGCAAGTTCCAAGTCCTGATTTTTTTTTTTAAACATTTTTAGTTGTAGTTGGACACAACATGTTTATTTATATATTATTTTTATGTGTTGCTGAGGATTGAACCCAGCGCCTCACAGGTGCTGGGTGAGCAAGCACTCTACCACTGAGCCACAATCCCAGCCCCAATTTTTTCTATTTTGATTAATTCTAAACTTTGTGGTCATTTTTAGTGTCTTCTCTCTGTTTACTTTGTATAGCAAATTACCAAGTCTTGTTGATTCTTACTGTTGTTGCTAGATTCACTTATGATTACCATATTTTGGTCCTTGTCCTCACAAAGGTTCTCTCCCCCTTTTTTCACACAAAGGTTTTTGACATGCCCATCTGATTTATCTTCCTACTATCCCAAGTTACTCTATTTATTCCCCCTAATAGTAGCTTCATCTTTCCTAAAATAGTCTCCTTGACATCATTTATTTTACTGTTGGAAACAATGAGCTTCTTTAATGGCTATGAGATGAAGGACCTTCTCATTCTTTCTAGTTGGCATTTAGAACTAGTAGTATTCCTACTAGTAGTCTGTTCTTTTGTTCTCTTTTTTGGGCCTTTGATGGGGGTACTAGGATTTAATTCAGGAGCAATTTACCACTGAGCTACATCCCCAGCCTTTTTGTTTTTTATTTTGAGACAGGATGTCACTAAGTTACTTAGAGCCTCACTAGGTTGCTGAGGCTGGCCTTGCACTTTTTTTTTTTTCAATTCTGATTTGTTTTTCAGACCACTTCTGATTTGTTATATATGACAGTAGAATGCAATTCAATTCATATTACACAAATAGAGCACAATTTTTGATGTCTCTGGTTGTACATAAAATAGTCACACCATTTGTGTTTTCATACATGTTCTTAGGGTAATGATGTCTGTTTCATTCCACCATTTTTCCTACCCCATACCCCCTCTTCTCCCTCCCCTTTGGCCTATCTAAAGTTCATCTATTCCTCCTAAACTGCACCCCTGCCCCCATCCCCATTATGAATTGGCTTCCTTATATCAGAGAAAACATTTGGCATTTGGTTTTTTGGGATTGGCTTACTTAGCATTATATTCTCCAACTTTATCCATTTACTGCAAATGCCATAATTTTATTCTCTTTTAAAGCTGAATAATATTCCATTGTGTGTGTGTGTGTGTATACACCACGTTTTCTTTATCTGTTCATCTACTGAATGGCATCTGGGTTGGCTCCACAATTTATCTATGGTGAATTGTGCTGCTATAAACATTGATGTGGCTGCGTCACTATAGTATGCTGTTTTTAAGTCCTTTGGATAAACCCAGGAGTGGGATAGCTGCGTCAAATGATGGTTCCATTCGAAGTTTACTGAGGAATCTCCATACTGTTTCCAGAGTGGTTGCACCAGTTTGCAGTCCCATCAGTAATGTATGAGTGTGCCTTTTTCCCCCCACATCCTCGCCAACAGTTATTGTTTGTATTCTTGATAGCTGCCATTCTGAATGGAGTGAGATGGAATCTTAGAATGTTTTGGAGTTGCATTTTTCTAATTGCTAGAGATTGTTGAACATTTTTTCATGTGTTTGTTGATTGGTTATATATCATCTTCTGAGAAGTGTCTGTTCAGTTCCTTTGGCCTTGAACTTTTGATCTTCCTGTCTCAACCTCCTGAGCCACTGGGATTATAGGTGTGCACCATCATGCCTCTGTTTTTTGTTGTCTTTTTTTGTTGTTGTTGTTCTTAACTGTAGTTTGTAATACAGGCTTTTCTATTTCTAGCTTTTAGGCCCAGCATCCTCCCTCTTCTTTGCTTCAGAAATCTTGTGTGCATTCCAAGGCTCCTTCCATGAAGTTTTTTTCTTGACTATTCTTCTTCAAGTATTCTTTTAAATTTCTGACATGTTTGTTTTCCAGACCATTTCTTTGGCATTTTTTAAATTGCTTGTGACGTCTCTTATACTTTTTTTCAAGGTTTGTTTTGATTCAGTGTAAAATATATTTTTTCATTATAGAAAAATTATCAAATGAAAGTCACCCGTAACTCTACTATCTGGTATTTTTATTGTATGCAATCATATGTACTGCTGTACATTTTAATATACTGCTCTTTTCCTGGTGTTCACTTAACATTCTGTTACAAATCTGTAATTTCCTCTGAGTAGATATGTGGGTTATTTGTTTTACCTCCCTTGCCTTTGTGAGCTATTTGATACCTGGTTCCATGTTTTTTATCCTCATATTCTTTAAGTATGTATTAATTCATTAAGTATGTATTGGTTATACTTCATTAAGTATGTATTAGTTCATTGACTGCAAGATAGAAAGTTAGCAGAGGATTTCAAAATCTGAGACTACTGTTCTTATCACTTAATATGTTTACCCATCCAGAAGACATACCTGTAGAGACAGGAGCTGAATGAGTAATCCTAATTACTAATAATTACTAATTCTAACATTGTGTTTTATTAAGTATGACTTTTAGTAGTTGTGAAAGTATACAATGAAGCTAGTGTAATAAGTCTTAGAAATTAATTTTTACTAATGTGTGTATATTACTTATTTTTTAGATTTCAAGGGGAGGTGTTATTTCTGTATCTATATTTTTCCTAAAGTAGCTCTGTGAATTAAAATTTTACTTTCATTTGGAACAATACAGTAAGTTAAAAGTTTTTAAACTTTTCCTTTTAGGTAATTTTGAATTGTTCCGCTCTTCAGAGTTTATTGCATTTGCTGAGTAGCCCAAAGGAATCTATCAAAAAGGAAGCATGTTGGACAATATCTAATATCACAGCTGGAAATAGGGCACAGATCCAGGTAATCTCATAGCACCTTTATTTCTTACACTGTTAGTGATTGGTAAGTTTTTTGCTTTTTAAAATTCAATCTTTAAAATACATAGTTTTTATTATTGCTTTGAAAATCACTATCTTCTGTTGCTATTTCATAGTCTGCTTCTTATTTTCTTCTTTCTAGCTTACAAATGCATATTCTTTTGAAACTTTTACTTAGGCCTTGATTTACCCCTTTGTCGTTAATATTTGATGACTTACCCAACATCCAGAAAAAAGTATATTGAATTTTTGAAGTATTTTAATGGACTTTATGTTATACAGATTGGCTTTACTCTTGCCAACTAAACAGTTATTTAAATGGTTTTTTTAAATGGTTATCTACCCTTTACTTTTGCTTTTCTGTTACTGGGAGAGTAACCTAAGAGGAAGACAAGCAGTGGGCTAATGTTCAACATGAGCTGTGATCAAGGCTGCCATAATGGTTTAGAATACAGATTTAGAGGCTTATGTATCAATACAAATAAAAGTAAAAAAAAAAAAAAAAAGATGAAGCTGAGGCTCAGAGAACTATAATAGTATGCTCAGGTACATCTCCAGTAAATGAAAGGACTAGAATTGGGTGTCTTTCCACTAACGTTTGCTGACTTCCTTCACTGGTATAATAGAAGATGTTCTTGACCAAGAAAGCATTGTTAGTCATCCCCAGAAAATTGAGTTAGGGACTGAGATTCATAGCTGTAGCAATTTATAGTGTGCCTCTGAAATTTCAGCTGTAGTTGATGGCCTGTTATCACCAGGCTCGCATATACCAGTTCTCAATTTCTTGATTAGGAGAAATTATGGAAACATACTTCAGGTTTTTTAAGCCAATGTGGAACATGACAAAAGCAATTTGGGGCAAACTACTTCAGTGTTAATATGTTGAGTGGGGTTGAATAAAAGTACTCTGTCCTGATAATAGGTCCTTAAATACAAATAAGGGAATTGTGGTAATTTTATTGGGAGTAGTAGCTTGGGATATGATGGTGACAATGATCATAAAGGAAAAAGAAAAAATAGTCTTGGAATGTTTCAAAGTGAGAATGATAAGGAAACTTGGTAACTGACTGGATTTAGAATGAATACAGAAATAAATAGCCTTTGTGAACTAGAAACATTTAAATGGGGACCTGATAGGAAAGATGATGTGTTTGAGATGAATATCAGACCTACAGTAAGTTGATGGCTACCCTGGGCTATAGCTTCAGTGACAAGTGAAGGACTGGAAAATTAACAGCACACCAGCAGGAATGTATGCAGTGAACAGAATGAGAGTAGCAGAGGAACAGAGAATCGAACTTTTATAAATTGTTACATGGAATAGAACAACAGAGGATAATAAAAAAGAAAAGAACTAAGGGAGATTTTAAGATTTTTAGACTCTGTAGAGGCTGTCATCTATGGTACTAGGGAGTAGCTTAACAGGAATAATGAGGATTGTACTCCTTCATATCTATAATTATTGTGTGTATATGTGTCTGTATACACATACAAACGTGTGTGTGGGGGGTATGTATATGTATATGTTTATTCATTTATTTATTTTGCAGTCCTGGGGGTGGAACCCTGGAGGACTTTAATCCTGAGCTACATCCCCAGGCTGTGTGTGTGTGTGTGTGTGTGAGCGTGCGCGTGCCAGTATGATGCTGGAAATTGAACGCAGGGTTTCATGTGTGCTGGGTAGTAGCCACTTTACCACTTCCAGCCCCCTTCCAATTTATTTTTAACAGGGGAAGGGTGTCATTAGTGAAGTAAACTTAAAAGTTATAATTAGTATTAGGAATATTTTTACAAATCTTATTTCCTTTTCCAATTTTAATTTTTTCTTAATTTCAGACTGTGATAGATGCCAACATCTTTCCAGCTCTTATTAGTATATTGCAAACTGCTGAGTTTCGGACAAGGAAAGAAGCTGCTTGGGCCATCACAAATGCAACTTCTGGAGGATCAGCTGAACAGATCAAGTAAGTACTAGCCAGCGTCTTGTAAATTAAGGAAAAATCATTGCTGTTTTTACATCTTCCCTCCCCAATATTATGTAGAATGAAAAAATTGACTACATTTGAGGAATAAGGTGAAAGATGATTGTATTAAATAAGAATGCTTAATTCTGGCCTTTTGAATTATTGTTCATTTTGTCTAATTAGACTCAAATGTGTATTTAATTTCGTACACCTATTTTATTCTTTTTTGCTGAAAATAATTCTGGGATAAGAGAAATAAGGCACAGTCAAGGTTTGATGAAATGGAAATACTTACAGGTGAGCTTCAGCTTGCTGTGAAGCTACTTGGTCAGAACATCTTAGATAGTGTGGGTTATTACTTGTAGAACTCAGAGCCCAAATATGTTCACCAGTTCTTGATATTTCTACTTCAGATATTTCTACTTTAGAATGAAGTACCATATTCTTAGGAAATTTTAATTTTAATAAAGTCTAGATTAATTAATTTTTTTCTTTCCATGGATTAAGCTTTTGGTGTTGCCAAACCCAAGGTTGCCAAGGTTTTTTCCTATGTGATTGTCTTTTTCTTTTTACCTTTTGGGGCATGCTGGGAATTGTCAGTTCTCCAACTTTGTTAATCAGTGTTGTGTTAGCTATTCTGGTCTTTAGCCTTTCCATATAAACTTTAGAGTCGGTTGGTATTTATAAAATATCTTACTGGAATTTTAATTGGAATTATCACATTGAATCTATAGATCAAGTTGGGAAGAAGCGACATCTTAACAATATTGAGTCTTCCTGTCCATGATCATTATTATGATCATGGAGCATTTCTTTGTTTATTTAGATCTTAAGATTTTGACGTTTTCCTCATATAGATCCTGTACATATTTTGTCAGATGTGTACTTCTTTAATGCTACTATAAATGATATTGTTTTAAATTTCACATTATAGTTGTTCATTACTAGTATATAGGATAGCAGTCGAATTTTATTAACATTGTACTATGCAACCTTACCCTAACTGCTTGTTAGTATGGGAGGTTTTGGTCAGTTCTTTGGGCTTTTCTGCATAGATACTGATGATATCTGGAAACAAAGATCATTTCTTCCTTCCCAGTCTTGTTAACTTTCTCTTCTTTTTTTCCCTCATTTCTCCCCTGCCCCCTTTTAAAATAAGTGTATTAGCTAGGATTTTAGTGCAATGTTGAGTAGCAGTGGTGAGGGAGTACATCCTTGCCATGTTCTCAGTCTTTCCCATCATTAAGTATAGTGTTACCTGTATAGCTTTTGTTGAGGTTCTTTATCAAGTTAACAAATTTTCCTCTATTCCTATTTTGCTGCATTTTATATTTTAATTGTGAATGAGTATTAGATTGTGTTATATTTTTGCATCTATTGAAATGATCATATGTTGATGTGATTGATTACTTTTTTTTTTTTTTTAATGTTGAGTCAGCCTTGCATACCTGGAAAAAAATCCCACTTAATGTATAATTCTTTTTACATATTGCTGGATTTTATCTGGTAATATTTTGTTGAGAATTTTTGCATCTATGGCCTTAATAGAGATTAACTTGTAATTTTCCTTGTAATGTCTGTTTAGTTTATTAGCAGAGTGAGTTAAGTGTTCCTCTGCTTCTAATTTATGGAAGACATCATAGAATACTAGTATCACTTTGTTCTTAAATGTTTGGTAGAATTCACCATGAAATCATCTCATTGTAGTGCTTTCTATTTCGGAGGATTAATTATCGATTAATACATTTTAGTCTATTCTTATTACTTATTTCTCCTTGTGTGAGTTTTGGTAGTCTCTTTCTTTCAAGAAATTGGTCCATTTCATCATCTAAGTTATCATATTTGTGGGCATAGTTATTTGTATTATTTCTTTATTATCCTATTAATGTCCATGGCATCAGTAATATTTCTCTGTTTTACAGTATTAGTAATTTTGTTATCATCGTTGTCTTCCTCCTTTCTCTGTTTTTGGTTTGTCTGGATAGAGATTGATTTTTATATATTTTTGAAATTGAAAAAGCAAAGTAATCTGAGAGAGAAAGTAGAAAGTAGTATAGTACACTAGCAGTAAGTTCCAAAATGACATTCTTCACATCCACAGAATGCATCTGGATTCATTATCTCTCCCTTTCTATACATAACTTGGAAACCAGAATGATACAAAAATGACATCAATATATGCCGTGACTGTGATTTTTTTGTGTGTCATAGGAGTAATTATTACGATTAATCCTGATTACCTGTTAAATTCTCCCTGAATTAAAGGAACTATCAATTCTAGCTCAAGAGTTCTCCCTACATTTGTTTTATTCTCCTCCTAGTCTTCTCACAACTTAGTAAAATTCTAATCACATTTGAATTATTTGGCCTCCTGGGTTTGTGCTGGCTTTTAGAACCAAATGTTCATGTTTGGGAAGTGTGGTTTCCTATAGAAACAAAAAGACAGTCTATTAGAACTATGCTATTTTAATTAATTAGTTGCTTATATTCAAGGTAGGAAAGAATTTTTCTTTCTTTTTTTTTTTTTATATTTTTTTGAATTTTTAAATATTTATTTATTTTTTTTAGTTTTCCGCGAACACAACATCTTTGTATGTGGTGCTGAGAATCGAACCCGGGCCGCACGCATGCCAGGCAAGCGCGCTACCGATTGAGCCACATCCCCAGCCCGAATTTTTATTTCTTACAGTCCAAAAATTGTGAAGAGAAAAATTGGAGAACTAGTTTTGGTTAATTTTTTAATAGCTTTTTTTTTTTTGGTGATGAAGTGTATAATTGACTGGGTACCTATTTTTATTTCTACAGTGAGTTTGAGGATGACTCACCAGTTTCATAACAGTTTTACAAATTTAAAAATTTTGTTTTGACTAAATTGTTTTTTGTATTAATTTAGGTACCTAGTAGAACTGGGTTGTATCAAGCCGCTCTGTGATCTCCTCACTGTCATGGACTCTAAGATTGTACAGGTTGCCCTTAATGGCTTGGAAAATATCTTGAGGCTTGGAGAACAAGAAGCAAAAAGGAATGGCACTGGCATTAACCCTTACTGTGCTTTGATTGAAGAAGCTTATGGTAAGATGCTTTGAGTGAAGAAGATTGTGGCCAAGAATTAATTAGGTCATAGATGCAGTCCAATAATAACATTAATATTACTAGGTAGTGGAGGATGTGGTGACTGTTAAGGAAATTGCTATTTCTACAGACTCTATTGCTTACATACATATATTTAAGAAGTCAGTTTATAATATTAGCTTTTAGATATAATTTAGCAATATTTCAGTACTATTATAAAACATAAGAAAATCTTCATTTATATCAAGAAGACATGGTAAAATATAGTTTATTGGAAATTCCAATAAAGATTTTTCTTTATTCTTTGTTCTAGGTTTGGATAAAATTGAGTTCTTACAGAGTCATGAAAACCAGGAGATCTACCAGAAGGCCTTTGATCTTATTGAGCATTACTTTGGGACCGAAGATGAGGACAGCAGCATTGCTCCCCAGGTTGACCTTAGCCAGCAGCAGTACATCTTCCAGCAGTGTGAGGCTCCTATGGAAGGTTTCCAGCTTTGAAGCAATACTGCTTTCATGTTCCTGTGTCAGACCAGGCTACCCAGTCGAGTCCTCTTGTGGAGCCCACAGTCCTCATGGAGCTAACTTTTCAAATGTTTTCCATAATACTGTTTGCGCTCATTTGCTTGCCTTGCGCACCTGCTCTCTTACACACATCTGGAAAACCTCTGGCTCTCTGTGGTGGAATACCCTTATAATAATAGGGTAACCAGAACGGCCCACTTTAATGGAAAAATCCCTAGGCTTTGGAGATCCGCAATTATATTAGAGTCATGGGAATATATATATATAT
>NW_026000240.1:5931004-5948571 GCF_001458135.2 Marmota marmota marmota
TGGGAATATATATATATATATATATATATATATATATATATATATATATATAAATGTGGCTCCCTTTTTTGTGGGGGAGAAAAAAGGACTCTTCCTCATTCCCTTTAAAGTGGGAAACAAATACTGACATTAAAAGATAAAACTAAACCTTTATCTTGAATTTCACACAACTACTTGTGACAAGGGAGATGTTTAGACTTGTTGTGTACACTTCAGAGTACTTTTCATGAGTTCTTCCACAGTGAACCCTTGGATTATCTGGTGGCTTTTTCTAGCCAAATTTGCATTAATTCTTACTAAGATTGGATGGTTTTCTTTCCTCTATTGGCGCCATTCTTCAGATATTAAAATTAAACCATCCACTCCCTTACCTTCAGCCTTCAGTGAATGCTTTCTAGTTGTCAGGAATGCTGAAGAATTAACACTTTGACTCTTAAATGTGATACTGGTTTGCAGATTCCCTTAAAGCAGAAAAAGAGGAGCACGTATTAATTTGTATGGCTTTTGCTTCTCTTTGGTCTTGTGTGACTTAGGATTTGGAAGTGGTTCAGTTCTAATGCTGGTATGAAGATTTAGAGTTCTTAGTAATCAAAAAACATATCCTATAATTCAGTTACAAAATAAGGAGGAAAAATAAAAGGACTTGAACCTTCCAATTTTCTCAGACTTAACCCAGATGACTAGAGGCTGTGTTTCTGCATTACAACAAATATTTCAGGCTTTGTGGTCCTGATCAAGGTCCTCAGTAAATTGGAGTTAACCCTAGGTGCTTTCCCCCTCTGTGACTGGCAGATAACACATTATTTTAAAGAATACTTAAGAATTTTTTTTTCTTAGTCAAGTGCAGCTTGATTCTGATATACTCCGGCTGCATATATGATCCCTGTAATGTAGCATTCTTAAGAAAAACAACCATTTTTCTCAACATGACATGCTTAATTCAAATAAGGGCAGTGATCTTTTTTTTTAATAACCTCATTGTTCCCTAATAATTTTATTTCGTCTACTAGTACCAACTCCCACCCTCACCCCCAATAAAAATGGTGTCCACCTTCTGACTCATTTAATGATGACTGCAGTCTATACCTGCAAATGGCGCTTCCAGTACTGTGTTCACTGATCCACATTTTGTGCTTGGACTGGAATGAAAATATAAGCTTAATTGCCAAGATAACTGCAACTGAGTTCAATACGACTTCTCGGTGCTAGTTGGCCATCTTGACTCAATGTTGGGATACACTATCAGAGAAGATTTTTTTGATGATGATTCTGTTCAAAATGAATTCTGAAGGAAAAGTTGCTGACTTCTGTTTCAGAGCATACCCTTTTAAACCTCTTTAGACTTATCCTCTTCTAGAATTCATAACCCCAAAGTGTAAAATCTATCTGGAAGTTGCCCCTGACAAGCTATTATACATCTCTGATAAATCCTGCTGAATGTAGGAGATTTTCAGAGCTTTCATACCTCATCATGATGTTATTTAAACAGCCAACTTATGTGACCTGATTTAAACTTTTAAAAAGCCCACTTCATTCAAACTAGAAAGATTCAAAGACAAAGGACATTTATCAGCCAAGAGTGATGCATTCTTCGCCTCTAGTCTGTAGTTGTGTCTGTGCTCGGGGATGGATACGTCTGATGTCTGTTGTTATTGATGGAGCAGCCACAGCAAAACTAGTCAACTCTCATCTATACTGTTACTTTTTCTAGTGCTGCTTTGTGCTGAGGAACTTTTTAGTTTACTGCACTTGACTTGTAAAAGACTTTGATTCTTTGTAATTTTAGGGATAAATTAGGTGGTTAATTTAAAGAAGAACTTTCAATGTTGCCTTTACATCACATTAAAATATGACTTCTTTCAGAAGGATAATAGAAGCACTGATTCATAGTAAAAATCTCATTTTTAGCTTTGAATTTTTTTTTTTTTTGTGGCTGAGTTTTTTTAAATTGTAAATTACTGGTAACGTCATTTCTATAGGATGTTTTGAATTATGTATCTTCTATTGGATAGTTAATTTTTTTTTCATTTTATAAACCAATTTGAATGGAAAATATAAAGCACACCAAGTGTATTGCCACATTAGTAAGAGTAGTGTATGGTGGGAATTTTTGCTAACAATAGCAGGTGTCTCAATGAATGAATTAAAACAAAAAAAGTCCATTTAACTGATGTGATCTGTTTTGTTTAAAACAGAAAAATTTACCTTGCTGTGGTCCTAAAAGTTCATGAACCTTAAGATCTGAACAAAGCTTTTATTTTTTTAAGTATAAAAATTGAAATTGACTCAAGTTATATCACAGCATAATTCACATGTGCTTGTACTTATTGATAAATCAGCCTTTTTGATATTAGAAATGGCATTTTAAGGGGTAATTGTAAATCCTATTTTATTTCTCTGGAAGATTCTATTTAGTTTGACTTATATTTTTATCACAAAAGTGTGTTACTCATTATAGAAGTATATTGATTTCAACAAAAGAAACATTTTAGTTTTATATGCTGATGAGGAAAAGTGGCTGTTTTTCCTCCCCTGACCCCTTCCTTCAAACTTTGAAAGTATATTCTTTCCAATGAGAACTTTGGTGGGGAGAGAAAAGTGTTCAGAGAATTTGGGGTGTAAAGCACCTGATATCTGAAGGACCAGCAGATAGATAATGGTTGATTGGAAAAATACCAGGGAATGTAAAGATGGTGGACATAAAGAAAAGATTGAGGAGACAGAATTCTCAGTAGAACACTATGTTGTCACTTATCAAAATCCTTTTTAGTTATTGCCTATGTCAGTAGTACTGCTTTTGAAGACTGTTGTCCTAGGATTGTTTCTTCATATACCTGATAAAACTGATTTGACTCTGGGATGTTTTCAGCCTTATTGTTACAGAGGAAAAATTAGCAGTTTTCCCTTAATAAATCTGAATTATTCCAGGTTGCTGCTGATTTTTGCCTAAGAAAAAAGTATGTAAGTATATTTCATCAACCAGATATGGCAACTAAATCTTCTTGTCAATGACTACCTGCAGGCAACTTTAAATTATTTCTGTAGTTCAAAATAAACATTTTGGCTGTTGGATCCCCCATCTTGGGGCATTATTATAAAAATATTTTCTTCAGGTCAAAGGAT
This sequence comes from Marmota marmota marmota, assembly GCF_001458135.2. Lineage (NCBI taxonomy): Eukaryota > Metazoa > Chordata > Mammalia > Rodentia > Sciuridae > Marmota > Marmota marmota. Next base: position 5,934,128 of record NW_026000240.1, read on the forward strand.
TTATTTCTATTTATTACTTGAGTGAAAATTGTCTTTTATCAATGGCAAGTCATTATAGTTGTTTTAGGGATTGAAGCTTTTTATGTAAATTGGAAATTGTGATGTATTAGGATGCTGTTCACTAAAGAAGGGGCTCACTTTTAGAAAGAGGCATTGTTTGCTTTCAACTTACATTATATGCTACCTCCTACATTCCAGATTTGCTCATTTGTAGAGATATGTGTGCCTATATGTGAAAGTCTCAAATTTAAGTATTTTGACATACTAAATTAATAGGACCATTTCCTTCTATTAAGTGAACAGATTGAGTAAATATCTGCCCATTTGGGAAATGTTTTAGATTATCTTTTCCTATCAAAAAAGTTAATTTTTAAAAAAGTAATTGAAAGCCAGATCAGACAAGTACAGTAAGTAGGCTGTAATGTGAAAAATATAACATGCTTTATTGTCCCAAAGAGGGCAGGTTTTAAGAATGGATACCTGAGCATCAGAATAATGTTTGGTAAAGTAAGGTATTTATATATGAATTAAAATTATCAAATTATGTTGGGTATAAAATACATCTGAAAGCTTGAGGTAAGCAAAGGTAAACTTCTAGATGAAGTTCCATTCTGTTTTTACTAAGTGTAGGTAAAGAAGTCTGTTTTTCTGAAGGTGTCAAGGCAAAGGCACTTTGTCTTTATGTGAGCATCTGTTATGTTATGGCTAAGGACTTTCCCATTTTCTTAATCCTCCAACTGCTTTTTGAGGTGGATAGTTATCACTGTATTATACATGACAAAATAAGACACATAAGAAATTACTTTGCTCCATGGTCACAATCCTTAAATACTGGATGTCCAAGGGAGGAGAGAAGACTTGCCAAGTTCTGTCTTAAAGAAAGCAGTGGTTGTGCTGTTCTGTGCCCAGGAACTCCACAACTAGACTTTCAGGAGCCACAGGTGGGCAAACCCATTTTGTAGGACCATTCTTCCTGACTTCCTCATCATTGGCTTTCTGGCTCCCTTAGAACAACTCCATCTGGTGTAAGTTGCTTTTAGTTTATACAGTCTGGTGTTGTAGGCCCACTCAGCCCAAATATCTTTCCCCTCGTTTGGTGCTAAAACTCTGTACATCAAGACAAGTACAACAGAGGTTTATTTAAAAAAAAAAAAAAAAAAAATGTCAGCCAGATGTGGTGGCATACACCTGTAGCCCCAGCACTCAGGAGGCTGAGGTTGGAGGATTGCAAATTTAAAACCAGCCTCAGCAATTTAGCTAGGCCCCAACAAATTAGTGAACCCTTAACTCAAAATAAGGGCTGGGGATGTGGCCCAGTGATTATGTGCCCTTGGGTTCAATCCCTACAAAAAAAGGAAATGATTGAGTTTGAATTTACTAACATAATTGGGAGATTTTCCATTCAAATGCAAATACAGGGAGGTGTTGACAGAAAAGGAAAACCTTTGAAATGAAGAAGAATTACTCCCTGAAGCAGTGCCATGGATGTGAACTTAATACAGTGTCCTTCCTAAAAGAGTATCATCCCTTTGAGGTATCATTTTACTGTATTTTTGCTTAGTATTTTTGTTTACCTTATTTTGGCCACTCCATGACCTTTTTCAGAGTGTTCTAACACTGATTTTGGAAGGGCTGTAATGATTCTTTGTACTTGAATGCAGTCTGTCAGGCCATGGGTGAGTGCCTTGCACATAGTAGACATCAATAAATAAATGAAGGAACATGCATTTTTGTGATGTTAGTAAAGGGTACTCGATTACAAAAGAAAATTCAAAGGAACTCTTTTATGCGATTGTTTGAAACTAGGATTAAAAACTTAAAGCAAGTGTCTCAACATCTGTTTTATATGTAGTTGCTTTTCAGAAAACATAATATGACCTGAAGTTTACAAAAGCAAATTTGCTAAAGCCAGCTTGGGTGATTGTTGCCCTCTTTCACTTGAATTTTGGAAAAGTAATTGTCTCTAATTTCCAATCAGTATATGTGGCCATTTTTGTGATCATTAATGTTTTTGCAAAAAATAAAATTATTCTTGACTTTTTTTTATCAAGATCCACTTAACCTGAGGAAACCAGCAGAGTGCAGTGGAGGGTCCATAGTAAGAATCACAATACCTTATCTACCATTTGGGTTTAGGATTATTAAAATAAAGTGATGGGTACAGAGAAAATGAAAACTCAAAAAAGATCACAGTGGGAAGAGAATAGCACAGGATTTGAGAGAAGCCTGGGCAGGCCTGGGTGTAAATTACCATATAAAAAGTGGAATTTTCCAAAATTAAGTTAATGATTTATGAGAAGAGACTGCTGAAGTCAGCAGTGACTGTACTGGTTTATTAGGGACAGTTCCAGTTTAAATCAGTGGGTCATTTTAATATGTTAAATATTTAAGTGTCCCCTGTTCATGGCAACATTTCTGTTTAGAATATTTGCAATTTGGTAAGGGGCAAGAGGAATAAACCTTTCAATTGTAGATTTGAGACTTTAAGTTGTAAAACTTTTATGTGAAACTTTTTTTCCACGGGCAGGAAAATTTAAAATCACCTGTCTGATGAGAATTAAGGGAAAATGTTAAAAAAAAAAAAGGGGGGGGTTAACAATGTGAGAGAATCTTTTCTTAGCTCACATAAAGTATGATTTCTGGCACTTTGGATTTACTTGTGTCAGTATTCCTTACTCCTCCACACTCTAGCCATCAATTTCCTCATTCAAAGGAATTCAAACTGAAATTCTTAGTTTTAATTCATAAGACTACATACAACATTAGGACTAGTTGTTAATATTAGAAAATGATTAATGAATAAATTAACCAAAATCATAGTTGTATTCTTTATCATCTTTACACAGCTTCCTGATGTTGTTTGTAAAAAATCAAAATTCCAGATCTCAAAAGTGGATTTAGTTTTATCAAATTTTGGAGAAAATTCTTTTTGTGGTTGATTGGTTGATTTTGTGTCAGGCATTTAACCCAGGAGCAGATTACCACTGAGCTACATCCCCAGGTAGGGGTGGGTGTGTGTGTGTGTGTGTGTGTGTGTGTGTGTGTGTGTGTTTGTTTGTTTTGAGACCAGACTTGAACTTGCAATCCTGTTGCTGGGATTACAGGCCTGTGACACTCTCCCAGCTGATTGGCTTCATACTCTTAACACATTCTTAATTTTGTCCCTCTCCCTCATGCTTGTGGTTCCTGTAGCGGATTAAATATATTCTAGCACCAATACTCAATTCAGCTTTTGTCAAATTTAGTTTTTCTGTTTTAGTAGTTTCCCTAGTACATAAACAGTGATTATGTACTAGGGAAATACAGATTTTTTCTTAACATTCTTTGAAACAAAAGCTTAATTTTTTTTTTTAATCTCAGCTGCTTTTAAATTGGCCTTTTAATGAGCTAACAAAAATGGAAATAGATGCTGAGTTTGGTGGCACACACCTGCAAACTAGACTTAAGGAAGCTAAGCAGGAAGAGCACAAGTTGGAGGCCAGTTTCAGCAACTTAACTGAGAGATGAATAATAATGTTTTAATGATGTTTTTACTATAGTTAATGAATTACAAGTTAGCCAGGTATGCCTTTTGTGCTTTATAAAGGCAAAACTTTCACATGTCTAATAAAGTACGCAATAGGAGACCGTTTGTTTCCAAATGAGTTTTAATTTTCCACAGAGAAATGTATTTGCCCCCTGACTTTAGCTTGGTTACCAGGAAAACCCTTTACACAGAACAACACCTACCTCAATCTCTGGTAGGCACCCCTTGGGACTGAGGATCGAACCCAGGGGCTCTGGGCTACTGAACTACAGCTTTGACCCTTTTTATTTTTGAGACAGGCTGTCGCTAAATTGCTCGGGCTAGCGTCCAAATTATGATCCTCCTGTTTCAACCTCTGGAGGAGCTGGGCATAAGAAACTATGTTCAGTTCCTTTCTAATTGAGCAAGGAGAAGGATGGATGAAGGAGAAGCAAGGATGGAGAAACTAGTCCGTTTACAGTTTCTTTGTAAACTTTATTGAACTCGGGCACACAACCACTGAGCCACATCCCCAGTCCTATTTTGTATTTTAGACAGGGTCTCACTGAATTGCTTAGTGCCTCGGTTTTGCTGAGGCTGGCTTTGAACTAGCAATCCTCTTACCTCAGCCTACTGAGCAGCTGGGTTTACAAGCCTGCGCCACCACACCTGGCTAAGAGGGTATCTTAACTAGTTTACATACTTTCATGGTCATGATAATTTCTTAAAACTATGGGAAACTCTCAACAGCATATTTAAGAATAATCTTACCCATTTCTTACCCCATTGCAACAACCTCTGTCCTTCTCTGAATCCCCTTTGAAGAAATAGGAACTCTTAGACCAAAAGTGCTCACCCAACGTTTGCTGGGTTTTCCCAGTATACCATTGACTTATAGACCTCTAACAAGACTTATTCTTTATCCTTTTTCTAAAGATTTAGAGGGGAAACTTTTTGAACCAGAAATCTTAAAAAATCTGGGCATTAATTCTGCTCCATTCAATATGGCATAATAATGCCACCAGGCAGGAGCAAAACCAAAGCAATCTGCAGCGAAGGCGCTTGCACAGAGTCACCGGCGAAGGGTAGGTCAAAGCTTCACGCATTTCAGAAATGTGTCTAGTTTGGGTAATTTATGAGCCAAGGGTGGGCCTAAGCCTTTGACTAAGGGGCATCAACAAACTCATTTTTTTCAAAAAGAAATGCATATTCTTTTTTTGGGGAAAAAAAAGATCCACTGAATCCCAAACTGTCAAATTAGGTCTGGGAAACATTCTGTTAAGATTCCCACCCTTCCAGGAAAGGATTTGAATTTGCGGGGCGCGAGTGAAAAGGGCCGGAAACTAACATTGCGGCGCAGGCGCAGGCGGACATCTCCTATTGGCCACGTCGGTTCGGGCGTGATTGGGGGGAGGGACGGGTCCCTTTTAGCCCTTGCGCCCAGCTTCCCCTCCCACTCTTGTTTGACGCGGCGTTGAGGTGCTGGCTGTTGGTATTGCGGAAGGAACCTTGGCATCCCCAGCCTCTAGTTCCGGTGGCTACGTAGGTTTTTAACTTACGAAAGCTTGTGTTTGAAGTGGTGGTCCGTTCATCCTCCAGTACTTAGTCCCTCAAGACTGGAAGGGTGGCTCTGTGTTCTCCAACCTTCGGAGCTGGGTGGGGGAGGGGCGCTTGATAAGACGTTTTGTGCAACCCCTCCCACCGCCTCCGCTTGGGACCGCCCTATACCTTAACCAAACACGCAACTTTAGTACCGGGCTTGCCGGCAGCGCCAGAATCCTTTTGATTATATTCGCGAGTATTTGACAGGGGCGACTTAAGTATTAGAAGCCGTGCTGGTGATTCTGAAATCGTATTAATTAAAACCGTGTGCTTTTTAAATTGCGATTTATTTATTTATTTTTACTGCATGGGTTAGGGCCGGACGTCAACCTACTCTATTGGGGCTTCCGAGCCATGGCGACGAGGGAACCAGGAGATGCCTTGGCACAGTCCACCCTTCCCTCTTCTGCCAGTCACAGCAAGGAAGCGCCTGAAAAACCTAACTATGCTCTCAAACTTACTCTTGTGGGGCATACGGCAGCAGTATCATCAGTTAAGTTCAGTCCTAATGGAAAATGGCTAGCAAGTTCTTCTGCTGATAAACTGATTATAATTTGGGGAGCATATGATGGAAAATATGAGAAAACACTATATGGTCACAATCTGGAAATATCAGATGTTGCCTGGTCATCAGATTCTGGTCTTCTTGTTTCTGCCTCAGATGATAAAACTTTGAAGATATGGGATGTGAGGTCTGGAAAATGTTTGAAAACACTGAGGGGACACAGTAATTACGTCTTTTGCTGTAATTTCAATCCGCCATCCAATCTCATCATTTCAGGATCTTTTGATGAGTGTGTGAAAATATGGGAGGTGAAAACAGGAAAGTGCCTCAAGACTTTATCTGCTCACTCTGACCCGATTTCTGCTGTTCAGTTTAATTGTAATGGGTCCTTGATTGTGTCGGGTAGTTATGATGGTCTCTGTAGAATCTGGGATGCTGCTTCAGGTCAGTGTTTAAAAACACTTGTCGATGATGATAACCCTCCTGTCTCTTTTGTAAAATTTTCTCCAAATGGTAAATATATTCTCACTGCAACTTTGAACAATACTCTTAAACTGTGGGATTACAGCAGAGGCAGATGCCTGAAGACTTACACTGGTCATAAGAATGAGAAATACTGCATATTTGCCAGTTTTTCAGTTACTGGTGGAAAGTGGATTGTGTCTGGCTCAGAGGATAACCTGGTTTACATTTGGAACCTTCAAACTAAAGAGATTGTGCAGAAATTACAAGGTCATACAGATGTTGTGATCTCAGCTGCTTGTCATCCTACAGAAAACATCATTGCATCAGCAGCATTAGAAAATGACAAAACAATTAAACTGTGGATGAATAACTACTAAAGCCAAGTTAGCAAAAAACTTATTTGAAAGATGGTTTTCTAACTGGTATGGTTTTTATTTCTTTTAAAAAATTACCTTCAATTATAAGACTTACAGATTTATAATTCAAGAATACAAGACAAGACAGTTGCGAAGACAAGTCTAGAATCTACCTGGGGCTTTTGACTCCTAATCTTGATGCCTGTTAGGAATCTCAGATATATTTGTCCCTGTACAGGTTTCTATTCTGTTCCTCTTAGTAACTTTTGTAGAGGCTTGGTTTACTTGGGAAATAGTTCAATTAGACAGCATGACTGATTGAGGTGGGCAAGAAATTTTGCAGTTTCTGATTTGGGAGGTCAAATGAACAAGAGCATGAGGCTAGGGTGGGTAATAAGAAGACTGTAGATACATGTCACGTGCCTCCAGCACTTTTAGTGATATGTGATGGAACATGAAACGGTATATAGAATTACGTCAGTAAGTTGGGGAAAGTAAGTCCTGATTTTTTAATTAAAGGACCTCTGCCTCATTAGATAGTGCCATCTTGTGATGGCAATGTATGCTACATTGAGTGGTGAGGCTGCACTCCTTCAGGATGTTACCTATTAACTCACATACTTCAGACTCATTGTACAGAAGTTACTTCTTGTGCCATCACTGCCTGTCTCCCTCCAACCTCAGTGGACAGATGAATTAGATGTTCTTGCTTTTTCTATAATTCCTAAAACTCAAAATACATTATTTACCAATGTGTCATAATGTTTTCATGGGCCATGTTTCCAGCAGATAATGAGCTCTGTGGGATCAGGAAGTTTTGATCCCACAGAGCTGATTATTCACCTTTGTATTCTGTTTGATGAATGACAATGAATGTGATGTCACAGCTTCCTTTATTCCTTGCCTCCTTTCAATAGGTTTTAGTAATAAATTCCCAATAATATCATTATTGATTAAAAAGTGTCTAACCCTAGCCACACATATTAACTTTATTCACCAAAGCTTGCAGGAAATGTAAGGTAAAAAATATAAAGTAGAAAATGGTTTCTACCATGCAGACATGAAACAAATACAAAAAAAAAAAATCTAGACATTAAGCGAAAATTAGTACAACAGTAATTTTAACTGAAAGCAATAAAGGCATAACTGTCTTGCTTCTTTTATATTTTATAGCACCTCATCAATTGCTCATTAAATTGTATTTGACAAATTCTGAGGAATATATTATAGTGACTAGTAGAGTGCTGAGAGCTTTCTGAAGAATAAGTTACTAGTCAGGTATTAGTGTTAAGAGGTTGATATATCTGGCTGGGGATGTGGCTCAAGCAGTAGCGCACTCGCCTGGCATGTGTGCAGCCCGGGTTCGATCCTCAGCACCACATACAAACAAAGATGTTGTGTCCGCCAAAAACTGAAAAATAAATATTGAAATTCTCTCTCTCTCTCTTAAAAAAAAAAAGAGGTTGATATATGAGAACATTGGGAAGAGTATAGTGTTAGTGTTAGAGGCAGGTCTGAAATTGTGGCTAAGAAATTTACATTTAACCCATAAAGAACAGTCATAGTGAGCTGGGGTTGTGGCTCAGTGGTAGAGCACTCGCCTAGCACTTGAGAGGCCCTGGGTTCGATCCTCAGTACCACATAAAAATAAAACAAAGGTATTATGTTCAACTACTTCTAAAAAATAATCCTAGTATGTTATTAAATAGAGAATAACAATGAGAAATGATTGTGTGAATGGTAACAATTATGAGCCATTAGTTTAATGAGACATTTTTAATTTTTATTAAAATAAACCTACAGGAATCACATTTAAATGTTCTTCAACAGTTAAAAATGGTTTCTATGAAGAAAGGTTAATACTTTTAAAAGAAGTACTACATTAAAATCTACCCAAATTTAAAACACTGGTTTAGGAGTCCCAAAATAATCAAGAAAAATGAATCTTCTAAAATGTATGAGAAACAATAATGCTTTTATTTTGGCAGCAGGGATTGAACTCAGGGACACTAGACCACTGAGCCACATCCCCAGTCCTATTTTGATTTTTAAGAGACAGGGTCTCACTGAGTTGCTTAGGGGCTTGATTTTGCTGAGGCTGGCCTTGAACTCTCCAGCCTCAGCCTCCCAAGCCTCCCAAGCCCCACACCTAGAACAACAATGCTTTTTGATAACTTTGCAAGTGATATCTAAAAGGAAGCTAAAGTCAGACTTCTCTAGAATAAAGTATATAAACAGATAACATCAGATTAAGAAGCTATAATGTGTTAGATTATACCTAGCATTTTATTAAACGAAGCTCCCAAACAGCAGCATATATTACTTTTTAATTTCTATTATAACTGAGGAGAACTAGCACATTGGGATGACTATACTGACTTGACATCCATTAATACTAATGAGGCATATTGAGAATAATGAAGTGGTTATCATAGAAACCATCATCCATATGTAAGTGAGACAACTTGGCATCCCAAAGTCAAAACTAAATGAGATGTAGGCTCATCTTTCACACTAATAAGAACATGAGATTTTCATAAGGAATTTAGTTTCTCAGGCAGCAGGAAAGGAATCAATTGGGAACCATTATCCATGGAGCTAGGAAGTGACTGCTGTGGCCCCCAGCAAATCCATGATGCTATAATTTCTAAGTCCCCCAAACTCCTGGCCAGACCATTCTCATCACCTTGCCAGAACATTTTCAAATAATATTCTCCAAAGAAACTTCATCTTTGAGATCCCAAAGATACAGTGAGGTCTGGCTGCTTCTCAGGGCTTTCTCAAGAGCCAGCCTCCCCAAAGCACCATAGCATTGTAATCACCTGGGCAATGTCATCTGATCCTCCTTACCCTTTAGAAATAAGTACCAGAGGGAGAAATACAGAATGAGAAGCCATTCTGGCTGCTGGAGAGAAGTCACTTTAGTAATGGGAACAAAAGTAATAAATCAGATACCAGATTCTAACAGTTAATATTAAGGCTGAAGTAAGTTGTCTCATTTTTAAATTTTTTCCAAAAAGCTGGGAGACTGCATTTTACTTGGATTAAAGCCACAAAACATAAAACAAGTCTTTAAGAAAATTTATTTGTATATCTATAGCAGAAAATAGGGAAAGAGTCTGTGCAAAACATATAGTGATGAAGTGGAGCCTCACCATATCCTTTTAAATACAGGCTTGCTGCAACATTATTCCTGGATTTTCAAAATCCAGCCAGGACGGATGCTTCTCTGCTACTCTGTTTTAGCCTTCATGGCTGCTTCCTCTCTGAGACGAGCTTTCTTTTCTAAGTTCAAGCTTGTTAAAGACTCATTTCTTTTGGCAGCCTAAAATGAAGTAAATTTGAACAGGCGATTATGTCAAGTTGAAGAGAATGTCATTATCTTACAGTGAGGACAGCAGGGTCCTCCACACGTGTTCTATATCCTGTGATGCTCCAGACTACAGTAGCCTATCTAAGCACAAGATTAGTGTATACCTCTCCCTTTCTGGCCTCTTTCTATAGATTTGCAGCTTCTTTTCCTTACATTTTTCATTCCCTTGTTTTTCCCTTTTTCTTCCCTTCCTCTCCACTTCTCGTTGATATTAAGTACCTTCTCAATTTCCATTTTTTCTCCTTTTACTTTTCTTTGTTGCTACATTTCTCCTTCCCAACTCTTCTAGCTCCTTACTGGAGCTTACTTACATAAACAGATTAGTATGGTATAGAACATGAGAGGAACTCATGCACATATGGCTTGGATGGTGCGAAAAGAAATCCCAAATATTTGCTTCTGCAGTAAACAAACTCAGCAAGTTTAAACAAATATACAAAAGCAGTGCACTTTTCTGAGAATTCTGAAAACCCACATGTCCTCTTCAGAAGCTTCTGAAGGTTTCAATCTGAGAACTATGCATGAGAGGTCAAAGATGGAGACAGGGAAAACTGAAGTGATACAGCATCAGTGTTTTCAAGAGAACTTGGCCTAGGTCAGCACTCTTGCCCCTTTGTGCACCTGTGAGGTCAGCTTAAAATGGGCAGTGTTTTCATTTAACTGCAAGACTCTAAAGAGAGCCAAAAGTTCATTTCCTTTTACTCTGAAGTCACTGAGGATAAGGAAATAGTTAACAATGGGTGTGTAGAAGAATCTTTTTAGTATCTGTTAATAGTTATAAGACATCTCTTCCAACATGGAAGCTGTAACACATAGTACCAGACATTAAAAGATAGTTTTGACCAGCACTACTGAATATAAAAATAACTAATAAGATAAAATACTAGGAGGTTTGGTAACATGCAAATCTGGATCTAAATTTTTGCTTTGATACTTTGAGTTTGGGAAAATTATTGAGCATCTCTAAGTTTCAATTTCTTCCTTTATTAAAAAACAGTAATAAGAAAACTATATCTCAGGTTCTGAGGATTATTATGGTGAGTAAATGAGCTTAAAAGTTTACCCTTCTACATGGTAAGCACTCAATAAATGGGAAAAATTTTACTCTACTTCCATTAGGCAGCTCTGTTATAAGGGAGTTGTGTAGCCTTGGGTAAGTTACTTAAGCTTTCCAGGCTAGTTTCCTCATCTATAAATGAGTACCTATCTTACAGTGCTGCTGTGAGGTTCAAATGAGACAATAATAGCCAAGTATCTGGAACGCAGTAAGAATTCAATTAGCAATAGCTGTTAATTATAATCTATTGAAAAAAAGATTTCTAGATTTTCATTCCTATGTGCTATTTAGAAGCAGTGGTCCTTAAACATGGCTACATTTGGCTGAGCCTCAAATAAAGAATCATGATAAGATGTTCATCATGATTAAGGCAGTTATAGTGAGGATAAATAAGTCCAAGTACTGACAGTGCTTTATAAATATGCAAAGTGCTTTAAAATGCCACTGTCCTATTTCTTGTTTCATGTTATTTATGTTATTTATGACAACTATGATAACACTTTTTTACACAAAACTAATATTTCTTCATCATGCCAAAATTAGGCCTTGCTATTTATCCTGACACAATAGCTCATGTTTGTCCCACTTTGTCTTTTGTTTCCTATCATTTCTTGTGTAGAAAATAGCCTCTTCTTGGTCAGTAAACACAAGGGTCAATCCCTGCTTTCCTCCTGGTTCTTTGTGAAGAGAATTCAGACACAGAGGAACCCAGTCTCACCTTCTTGCCCTCGATAATCATCAGGATGCATCCTACCACTGTCAAGGCGATCATTATATAGCTAACCTTTACCCGAATCTTGTTCTTTGCAGCATCAAGCATCTCAAACCTAATAATACAATGTGATCAAGAGACAATGTTAGTAACTTTTCTATTTCTGAAGTTGCAGCAAAATATCAAGTTCTGTGTACCATAGTTCAGAAGTAAAGTGTCTATAAATGTTTAAAAAAGGAGGTAGGAACTGGAGATCTCATAGATTCTTTGGGAGGATGGGCCATTTTCATAACTCATTTATGTGTTTAACAGCAAGATAACAAAAATTTAATTCAAAATAAGTAAGAAGACAATAATAAAGAAAGAGCCAGGAACAAAGCAAACAAAAATAAAAAAAAAAAAAAAAACCCAACCCCCCAAACCAGCAAGGCACATTAAACTACTTTTGCTATGGTGAGCCCCAATTTTGGCTCTCAGGTTTCCAGCAGCCAACACTAAAAATGAAACCATTAGCTGATTCTCCTTTGGGTTCTTAAGAAAATATGTGATATAGTGATTGAAGAATGCCTTGGTAATAGATACTGCTGTGAGCTTCCAACACAAAGTACAATTCGGAAAGAAAAACCAATATGAGAAAGTCAAACAATGTGCTCTATATAATCTGTCTTTTTGCTCTGTCTTGAACTAGGAATAGATTTGAGAATATCTGAGCCTGTAGAAAGATCCTTTAAGTGACAGTCCCTTAATGTTTATCTTTTAACTAATGATTTGCTAAAACTGAGTGAAAGTTTGCTTTGGCAAGTGCCTGGAGTATAGTAGCTCTTCTAATCTGTCCTCTTGAGTGTACACCCATGTGCCCCAATAGAAAGTTGGGGGTTGGATCATCATCTTGGATGAAAGCCAAGGGGCATAACATGGAAGAGTCTAAAGAGAAAGCCACTCTATCTTGGTTATTTTGTAGGTAGACAGTGGTTCTATTGCCTGGATGCCTGTAGAATCTCAAGGCACACAGCATGTGGAGTCATAAGGGGGCCCGAGATAAAGAATTTCTGGTCTCCTCCAAAGTATACACAGGGAAGTAATCATCTTTAGATGATGGAATTGGAGTGCTTTTTAGCTTTTCCTCCCCCACATCTTTAACACAAATTATTTTGAAAAATCAGATGGGGAAATGGTTTTTAAAAAATGCTCGGAAGGAGGCACAGGGCTTGGAATGTTGCAGGTGGATAGGAGGAGGACCCTTAAATATGATATGAGCTGGGAACTACAAGGCAGCAATGTGGAAGGAGTTCGCTAGGTACCAAAACTGGGCCTGCAGTGGTAGAAACCAAGAACAACTTCTAAAGACAGTGAATTACTCAAGAGCATCTGAGATCACACTACTACCCATTTTGGCTGTATTTTATGTTAATTGGTATGTCCCGCTGAAGTGCTGTGATCCTCATGTACAGTGATATATTTTACATGTAAAGGAACATTTAAAAAAAAGTAAAATACATTTAAATAAGGCCATGATATTGTTATTCATCCCATAGGAAGCAATAAGGTTAGGCAGTACCTGTTCAGAACTACCAGCTCAAGGATAAATGGTTGCCTGAGTTCAGGAAAAAGTCTTTTGGGGTGACTCACAGACAATATTTCAGACCTGAGGTGATCCTGGAACCAACTAAAGGGCAGGCTGGGGAAGGTGTTCCATAGCAAAGCCTATACACCATCAGTTAGAAAAATGTGTAGCAGCTAGAATATTCAGAAAGAAATCAGAGCACAGACAAGAACTTGATGATGTCACTGTTATTTCTAGGGTGCTCTTATTTTCCAGGAGAGTACACTATCACTTAAACTAACACAGACAAGGGTTTTTCTGCTGAAACAACCCTAGTGAAAATAACGTGCTAATCTGACTGACAGAGCAGAAGGGCTCTACTGCTAGGTGCAGGGGACACAAGCCTATAGTCCCAGCTACTTGGGAGGCTGAGATGGGAAGATCACCTGAGCCCAGGTGTTCAAGACCAGTCTGGACAATACAGTGAGACTGTATTTCAAATAAATAAGTAAAAAATTTAAAAAATTTAAAATTCTTTTGTAAGAGAAAATAAATACTATCTTTCTGGAAAATAGTTCCTCAATGAACCCAGTTCTTTTTCAATCACGAAAACAAGAAGGCCTCAGAAGAGTTTACTACTTGAAAGAACTTGCAGGAACTTTGTGTGAAGTCTATCTCTGAGTAGGATGGTGCCCAGAGAGGAGCACGCACGTACTTCTCAGAACCCCTTCTGGCTAAGATGCCTACCAGTCAGGGTATTTGGGAACACTGTTGCCAAGTGGTATTGATTCTGACACCCAAGGGATATTTGGCAATATCTAGAGATTTCTTTTTCACCGCTAAGGGAGTGATGCTGGCTTCTAAAGGGTAAAAGCCAGGGGTGCTGTTAAATATCCTCCAACACACAAGTCAGGCCCTATAGTGGAATATTCCATCCTAAAATGTTAACAGTGCTAAGTTTGAGAAACCCTGGGTTGGAGGACCCTGTGCTCCATTACCTACGAAGTGAAAAAGTCCAGGATTATAGCCAAATCTATGTTTAAGGAAGTTAGTGACAGCGGGGACTCTTTTTTCCTCTCAGAAAAAGAATGTATTACACTGAAACTCTTCTATGCCTAACTCTTGAGTGGATTTTGTAGAATATATAGTTACTGTCACTGATATCAACATGATTTACCAAGATTAAATATAAAAACTTAAAAAAGTAAACATTATTGTTTAGTCACATTCCTGTAACTAGAAGATGAAGCTAAATATCAGCTTACTTTGGAATATCTGACAGACATAAGTTTTCTAGCACTTTTTTTTTTTTTTTTTTTTTTTGGT
>NW_026000240.1:5950155-5953070 GCF_001458135.2 Marmota marmota marmota
TGTGTGTGTGTATATATATATATATATATATATATATATATATATATATATATATATATACACGGTAATGTCTTTATACTCCAAGCTTTTCCCACAATATAGTGATTATTCCTTAGGACAGATCCTGGAAGTAACAAGGTCAAAGGATAAAAACATTTTTAAGTACTTAACAAATATTCTTTAGGGATGGTTCATTTCCATGCAGTAAGTTCTGGACTTCCATAAAGCAGCAGGAGATAAATATCAGTTTTTATATTATATAGTAGTGACAGTGACAAGGATTTGAGTTAGGGATGTGGAATGTATGTGGCTACAGTTAATACCCAAACCTTAGTCTTGATTCTGCTATATCCAAAATGTAATTTCTTGATTTGGCTTTATTTTTGGGATTCCTTAAAAGATAATTTCTAAACTATTATTTACTTTGATACATCTGTACTACTAAAGCTCCAGTTCCAGCCCTTGAGGCAAGAAAGAAGAAAATGGCAAATGTAGAAATTATTGTGCCTGTGAACATATACAATACGGGAAGCTTAAACTACAAGTTTGGGCATGATGTAGGACCCTCTAAGACTACATCTCTTTTAGGTTCTTTTGAAGAGTTGTCCAACTCTTTGAGAGATACCTATTGATTAACTACAAAACCAATACAAACTTACAGGATGGCGCTTTGGGAGTTTCCTGTGGTTTAGTGCAAAATCCATTTACTCGCTTCAAATCAAAGTTTCTGGTAAACCTTAGAGATGAGGCAGCATCTTTTTCATATAACCTAAAAAAATTCCCTAGAAAAGAGAAAAATATTTTCAGAGAGAAAATTTGACGTTTTCTCAAGATTAGAAATGCTTCTAAGTTGTATGTTTAAAAATAGTAGCTCATTTAGAAAATTAATATACTATATGTAAGATACATAACTATTTAAGGTGCTATGCTTGGTGTTGTTTAAAACTATAAATGCTTTGCTGATTAGGAAATTAAGAATCTCCAACATAAATGTTTCATCAACTATAAATTTTTATTTAAGTAATTCTCACATGTGTATTGTTATGATGACTCTGGTGGCAACACATGTATTATGGCATTCAGCTTGTTTAGGTAAAAGAATAGCAACCTCCTAGAAGTGGTAAATGAAGTCATCAAGTATAGTCATATATAAATACAGTTTTACACATAAATATGTAGTTTTATATTAACTTATAAAATATATGTAGTTTTTTGAAAAATTTAAATTCAAAGCACATATAAAAATTATTACCAACTTCTACATGTTCATCACCCAGTTTCAACAATTATCAGTACCTGCCAATAAATATTTTTCACCTAAATGTAATCATTCTCTACCCCCTATTGGATTACATAAAGCAAATTCCAAACATTATATTATTTATTCAATAAACACTTGAGTAAGCATCTTAAAACCACTTTCTAAAATCACATCCAGAATACCATTACTATAACTAAAAAATATTTCCTTAATACCAATATATTATGATCAAATGATACTAAGATTCAATTTCTCAAACGGGCTCATGGGTGTTATCATTATTGTGGTGGTGCTGGGGATAGAACCCAGTGCCTCACTCATGCTAGGCAAGCGCTCTAGCACTGAGCTACATCACCAGGACCCCCCCTTTTTAATAGTTGGTTTATTCTAACTAAATGCACACATTGAATATGACTGATGCTTCCTGAGTTTTTAAAATCTACAGGTTTGTTCTCTCTTTATAACTTTCTTTTGGGGGGGACGGGTAGGAGTCATGTATTTGTTGGAAAAACTAGAGTCATCAATCCTACAGAGCTTCCCTCATTTTATATTTTGCTGAATGCATCACCACCATGTTGTGGCTACCATTTTCTTCTAACTCCTTTATTTCTTGAAGACAGATTTTTGAAGGAGATAAGATTCAAGAGGATATTTTTGCTAGATGATGTCATAGATAGTACTATGTACTTTCTATGAAATCACATGAAGAAATGTATACTGGCCGGGGTGGTGGCGCATGCCTGTAATCCCAGGCTGAGACAGGATGATCTCGAGTTTAAAGCCAGGCTCAGCAAAAAATGAGGCACTAAGTAACTCAGTGAGACCCTGTCTATAAATAAAGCACAAAATAGAGGTGGGGATGTGGTTCAGTGGGTGAGTGCCTGGAGTTCAATCCCTAGTATCCAACCCCTGCAAAAAAAGTGTACACTGGCCTGGCATGGTGGCACACCTGTAATCCCAGCAGCTCAGCAGCCTGAGGCAGGAGGTTTGAAAGTTCAAAGCCAGCCTCAGCAACTTAGTGAGGCCCTAAGCAACTCAGCGAGACCCTGTTTCTAAATAAAAATAGGGCTGGGGACGTGGCTCAGTGGTTGAGGACCCCTGGGTTTAATCCCTAGTACCAAAAAAATAAAGAAGTATATACTGCCCAGCATGGTGGTGCACACCTGTAAATCCAGTGACTCAGGAGGGTGAGGCAGAAGGATCACAATTTCAAGGCCAGCCTCAGGAACTTAGCAAAATGTCACAAAATAAAAAATAAAAAGAGGGGATGTAACTCAGTGGTAGAGTACCCCTGGGTTCAATCTCTAGTACCAAAAAACAAAACCCAAAACACCCCAAAATATGTACATCAACTTTGTCTCTTTGTGATATTAAAATTGATGGGTAAAGAATTGGGAGGCTGAGTGAGATAGGAGATTACAAATTCAAGGCCAGCCTCAGTAAGTTAGAGAGGCCCTCAGCAACTTAGGGAGGCTCTGTCCCAAAACAGAAAATAAAAACAGCTGGGGATTTGGCTCAGTGGTTAAGTGCCCCTGGGTTCAATACTTGGTACAAAAAAGAAAAAATAATAAATTGATGGGTAGATGCTACCAGTCTGATTCACCCTTTATAAAGTTCCTCATCAACCTTTCATCTAGTGTTTTTTTTTTTTTTT
>NW_026000240.1:5954895-5957147 GCF_001458135.2 Marmota marmota marmota
TTTTTTTTTTTTTTTTTTTTTTGTGGTACTGGGGATTGAACCCAGAGGCCTTCTACCACTAACCCCAACACTTCATTTTTGACCCAGGAGCTGTCACTCAGCATGGCCTTGAATTTGTGATCCTCCTACCTCAACCTTCTGAGTCCATGTGATTATAGGTGTGCACCACATGCCCAGCTAAGGATGCTTTGTTTTTCAAATGAGATTCCAAAATGCCCTGAGGATTGAGGTAAAATAAAAGCAGTATTTCTCCATACAAACACTAACTACTGAAAAGTAAAAGAACACCATGAACAAAAATATGAAGGTAAGGATGAACTAAGAAGGGAACAGTAAGGAACTTTTCTGAATCCAGAAGAATGAATCTATAAGGTAAGATCAGGTTATAAAACACCTTGACCATCAAACTAAGGAATTTACACCTAGTTTGGGAACTATGTTTTGTTTGAGATGGGGTCTCACTATGTTGACCAGGCTGGTACTGAACTCCTAGGGTCCAGAGATCCTCCTGAAAAACTGGCACTATAAGTGGTGCCAGCACTCCTGGCTTGGAAACTATATTTTGAAGCAAGGAAAAGATTAATATTTTAATCTACATAATGGATGGAAGAAAGAAAGGGGGTAAAAAGTCAAAACAGGATCTGTAATATAAGGATGAGGTTATAATGTTCTGTCAGTGTTGTAACCATGGGAAGAAAGGTCAGTCTAAGGATGACTGAAATTATCTGGAGACTGATTAAGACAAAGAAGGAATCCCAAAAACCCTCAAATTTGGAGGACTAAGAAAATAGTAGTATTGTTAGTCAAAAGACTAAGAAAGAAACAACAGGAAATGAAAAAACACAATTACTGTTTTTTAAAAAATTTTGTATTTGTTCTACTTAGTTGAACATGACATCAGAATACATTTCAATTCATCATACACAAATGGAGTGCAACATTTCAATTCTCTGGTTGTACATGCTGTAGGGATGCACCATTTGTGTAATCATACATGTACCTAGGGTAACGATGTCCATTTCATTCCACCCTCTTTCCTCTCCTCGTAACTCCTCTCTGCCCTCCCCTTTGCCCAGTCCAAAGTTCCTCCATTCTTCCCATGTCCCCCACCATCATAGATCAGTATCCACTATCAAAGGAAACATTCCACCTTGGTTTTTTGGGGTTGGCTTACTTTGCTTAGCATAATGTTCTCCAACTCCGTCTATTTACCTGTGAATACCATAATTTTATTCTCTTTTAATGCTCAGTATTCCATTGTGTATTTGTACCACAGTTTCTTTATCCATTCATCTATTGATGGGCATCTAGGTGGGTTCCACAGTTTAGCTATTGTGGAACTATATTCAGCTGCTATAAACATTGGTGCAGCTACGTCACTATAGTATGCTGATTTTAAGTCCGTCCTTTGAGTATAGAACAATTACTGTTTATTTTTATGGTGCTGGGGATTAAATCCAGGGCCTCCACATAGGCTAGGCCAGGGTTCTACCTCTGAGCTTTATCTCAAGCCCCATAAAAACTATTTAGATTTGTTACGTATGAAGGAAATTTATGCCATCTGAGTATGTTTCATTAATAAGACAGGAGTAGAGAAAAACGTTTGTGCAAAGGGTGGCCAGTGAAGGTGGTAAAGAGCAGAGGACCAAGGACTCAGCCTTAGACCATGACCCAAGAAAAGGGACAGAGGAAAAAGGAAGCAGAGGGAAGTGCCAAAGAGGCAGATGAACAGAAAAAGTACCAAACTAAAGACTATGAGGGAAGCACAGATATGCTGGAGATTAGAGTCTCATCCCATCTTTCATCTACTACTTACATTGCTCTTGCAGGTCCATCCCCTTGATGGCTACACCTCATGCCTATCACCATACTTTCGTTTATGCTGCACCTTTCACCTACCTAATCAGAAGTCCACAATAAAAGGAATAGAAAAGTTACCAGGAAAAAAGTACAGAAAGAACCAAAGGCAAGAAAAGAGGTCTGGAAGTACAGAAATAGTGCTGCTGTAGTATTATCTTTTATTTTTTCCAGCACTTGACACAATTTTCTTTATAATTCTTAAATTTTGGAAGTGATATATACCCGATAGACAATTCAGAAAGTATATATGTTTAAAAAGAAAAATTTAAATCTCCTAATTTTATTATCATTTTATAGCTATTTTATTTATTTGACATTTAGATTTACTTCTAATTTTCCATGTGTGTGTGTGTGTATATATATATATATATATATATATATATATATATATA